>NC_056732.1:59731935-60031935 GCF_019279795.1 Protopterus annectens
ATTACCTTTGAAATCCTATCTTGTTGCTTGGTATGAGCTATGCATTTACAAATAGCTACTTTTTGAGGTAACTGAATTGATTTTAACAAATCTAAAATAAACTGTGCATGATTAATCGGTTTACCAGTAGATAATACTACTGAGGCCAAAGCCTGCACTGCCATTGCGGCAGCAACTACTGCTTGTACACAGTGGGGCAAAGACCGCGCCACTGGGTCCAGTTGCGATGAATAGTAAGCAATGGGGCGTTGCTTGTCCCCATGCTGTTATGTCAACACTGACGTCATATAACCTTGCTTACAATCGACAGTTTGGAAAAAACGTTTATGCTAGTTTGGTAATCCTAAGACTAATGAGGATGCTATCAATTGTTTCAGTTTACGGACAACTAATTCTGCTTCTGGTGTCCATTATATCAAATCTTGTGCTGCCATAGGCTTCTGAAACATCAGGTTGTTCAACAGTGCAGATTCCAAAGCATAATTTGGGATCCAGCTCCGACAAAAATTAGTCATACCAAGAAAGGACATTATTTCCTTCTTGGTTGTGGGTTTTGGTGCTTGTAACTATTTTCCTGTCTTTATCTAATGTCCTACCCTTTTTGGATATTACATATCCAAGGTATTTAACTTGTTTTCTCCAAAGCTGCAATTTGCTTTTGCTTACTTTGTGTCCTTCAACGGCTAAGAATTTCAATAATGTTTCTTAAGGGGTACTGCCTTTTCTGTGGTCTAAAGGCTGATTTTGGCGTGATGGTAACTGGTCCTGCTGTACGAATAAGTCCTACATCTGATTTCCCTATTGACCAGAGGGTCTCTGGTATGTCTAATAAAGCTTTTTCTTCCTCTTCTAGTAAGAGTGTTTCTCAGCTGCCCTCACTTGACTGCAAGTGTACAGCTGGGTGTGTCTGTGTACTCCAATTTAATTTCTGTCTATGTACTCCTTGTTCTGACAGTTCTAATTCTGTCTGCTTTTCCCATTTTGTGACTTTTTCTCCTAGGTCTGCCCATTTCACATCTTTGTCTTTAGTTAAACTAACATGTGGTAATCAATTTGATTTATAAAGTGCAAAGAACTCCTGGGGCAATGAACAGCTAACTACACTGTTCCCTTTCATGTCCCAGTACAGATTACGCAATACTAATCTGTTTGCATGGTCTTTAAACAATTTTTGCTCATATTCTTTGTCAGGTCCTGGTGTATTACAGTGCAACAGGTGTTGTACATCAATGCAAAGGGAGGGGAACTTACTGATAGCCACATTCACTAACTCTTCAGTTATTGCCCCAGGACTGGTCGTAACCAAGTCCTGGCTATACCAATAAAATGTTTTACCCTCCGATTGCACTGCAAAAGTGTTCATTTGTCGTTGTGCTTCCATACCCTGCATTGTTGGAACTACTGCTATGCCAAATAGTTGCATAAGATCTCTGCCCAAAAGGTTCACTGGGCATTTTGCAGAAACAACAATTTTGCTTTTCTGGGTTAATCCTGAAACAGGATCTGTTATTGCAGTATTATGGGAGAGAGGCTCCCGATACAGCTGTTCATTAGCTGCTTTCACCAAAATTTAATCACGTGACTCTGACTTCTCTGGTAGTTTGGAGGGGTGTACCAGGGTTCATGATGCCCCTGAATTGCACAGAAACTTGACTTTCCTCCCCTCTACCAGGAGTGTAACTTTTGGTTTCGTGTCTGCCAAATAGAGCTCCAAGCTCAACAAGGCTAAGTCTAATATTTCATTTTCTTTACTATCGATAGCTTCCTGCACTTACTCTATTTCTCCTATGACATTCTCTGCTCTGTCTATCACATTCTCATTTGTTCTTTCTCTGTTATTCCCATCTAGTGATTCTTGACTACCATATAGTCAGTCCTCACCCTCTTCATTCTTATCCTTCATAGCTGCCTTCTTATTTTTCTTGCAATCCTTTGCCATATGTCCCCTTTCACCGCATTTGAAACATTCCCCCCTTTTCTTTCTCCCTTCGAAGTCCTCCGATCGCTGATCAGATTGTTTGTTTCCCTGGACATTCTTCTTGCCCTTCTTTCCGGACTGAACTAAATAAACTTCTCCGTCATCTACAGCGAATACTTGGGCTTTCTTTTTCTTTTTGTTATTAAAATGCCTTTTGGCATGCCTAGCATATTCAAGCAGTGACTGTAATCTGCTTGTACGATGGTCTACCATATGCTTCGTAATAAAACTACTTATGGGTGCAATACTGCCTTTTAAAAATGCATTCTTTAACTGCTGCTCGTATGGGGAATCTTGTGTCTGGTCTTCAGGAGCCTGCATTACACAATGGCTATTAAAACATTCTATTAATCTGGCATATTACGTATCAACAGTTTCACCTTCTTGTTGGATGCATTGATTAATGCAAGTCCAGTCTGCCCTAGGTTTCCATTTTTCAGAAATTCGGTCTGTTAGACCCTTCACTCTGTTGTCTAACTCTGCGCTGTTATGTGGGAGGGGCTTAAGCGCAGTGTCACGGGAATTCCCGTTGCCACTGATCATGTGCCAATCTGGTTCTACTATTTGTCTTGACAACTTTTTCTGAGGATTTTTCTAGTTTACCATCAAATTCATATTTATTAACCCATTTCGTGTAGTATTTAACGTTATAGGCACGTCGTGACCGCATGTATTCTGCGTCTTCGGTTAACAGCGGATTTTGGGGTTGTTTTGTACATTTATTACGCATTTTGACCTAACCTTATGAATGTTACGTAACCCTTCCTGTTTTTTAACGTGGTACCACGAAGATTTTATAGTCCCGTCAGACTACCCGCCTACTTATTCTGCTTCCCTGATCTATGACAAGATAGCAATTTTTTCTGTCCCTGGATTTACATAAAAAAATCCTGACTGAGCAAATACAATCAAGTCCCTGATTTAAAACAGAAAAAAGTCCCTGATCTATGACAAGATAGCAATTTTTCTGTCCCTGGATTTACATAAAAAATCCTGACTGAACAAATACAATCAAGTCCCTGATCTAAAACAGAAAAAAGTCCCTGATCTATGACAAGATAGCAATTTTTCTGTCCCTGGATTTACATAAAAAATCCTGACTGAACAAATACAGTCAAGTCCCTGATCTAAAACAGAAAAAAGTCCCTGATCTATGACAAGATAGCAATTTTTATGTCCCTGGATTTACATAAAAAATCCTGACTGAACAAATACAATCAAGTCCCTGATCCAAAACAGAAAAAAGTAGAATCCCCTTACCTGAACCTCAGCAATTGATCACCCTGGTCCGATTGAAACCTGCTCGTCAGCCGCAGATCAGAAAGTGGCCGGCCTCTGTTTATACGACAATTCAGTCGGAGGTCTTTTCAAATAAGAACCATGTTGGTAACTTTTTCCGTACGGATTTCAGCCACCAGGCCTGTCTGATCCAGGTCAACCAAGGGGCTTCCGGTCAAAGAAGGACCAACTTGTCAAAGGAAAAATCAAAGATCAGTGCAGCCAAGGTTCAGTTAAGGTTCCTTTATTCTTGTACAAGGAGACAAAAATGCATTTCAGAAGTTTGTCTGACATTATACAGGAAATACTTCATTATTATACTGTTTTGTAAGCCATTGCCCTCTAAGCTGACGTAATAAAATACAACTCTTAGCATTGTTCTAAGACAGGTGTTTACTAAGTTTTTCTGCTGATATAGCAAGTATAAACTTCCCATGTGAAAATTTCCTAAGATATCAACGTGGCCTCGCTAACTGCCGGTCTGTAACAATTCACTCATATTTCAGTGTTGCAATTAGTGATTCTTTCCTGCTTTGAGCATAAAGCATATTCTGATTTCAGCCTATAATCTTATCTACAGCTGCAGTATGAACAAGGTTATTTGCTTAAGTCTAGTATCATTTCAGAATACTGTATTGTTCCTTTTCCTAACGTTAGCAAAATCATCTGTTTCTCAGTGTATGAACAAGGTCATTCACTGAGCTGACAAGAAGGAAAGTCAGAAAGTACATGCAATTATTTTCAAGCCTGTAGCAGAATAAATGTGTTAACCCTTTTAGGCTTCTAATGCAGCAAGCATAATGCTAATACATATATGAATACATGTTTTACTATATATGTGAATACATATTTCTCTCACAGCTTATACACAGCATATTGCACAAAGCAATTAATCAGTTAAGCATACAATTCAAATCACATACTTCCAATTACATTCTGGACCATTACCCTTCCTCCAGGTTGGATAAACTTTCAGAATATACCTGAATGCCAGTAAGATGGTGTATTTGTTGAACATAGTACAGCTGTGCAAGTCCTAATTACCTGCATTGTTTGGTGTTTGGGTTGTCATTGAGTGCTGCTCCACGGCCTGTATTTTTTGGGTGGCGTTGTTGGTTTGGATCATTTGGTTTTAACAAAGCCATTGTTTCCATCCTCTGCTCCGGCTGGATCCTGTCTGTGGGTCTGTAAGTCGGTTTCTGTACTGCCAGGTTAATTGAGTTCCTTACACCCACAGACAGGCAGTGGGGGGAGATGCTGAGCTTTGATAGACTGACAGAGGGAGGTTAGCAGGGCACTAGTACCCATATGTCAGTAAGGCAGTGTGTCCTACAAACATCCACTGTGACAGCTAAGTGTGCGGCAGTTGTACTTTCTAATGTTTATCCCATTCTTTTCTAATTGCCTTCAACTGTTTTTATAGGTAATGTGCCATGTTTTATACGGCTTATTAATTATCTCTTTCTGTTTTGCAGTTTCTGTTCCTAGTTACACTATAAACTGTATCAGAACTGTTCTTTCGTGCAGTACTCCCCACTCCTTTTCTCTCTTGGCCTAGCTCCTGCTAACCAGTTTTTGAAATGAAAAGTAGTCTCTGACTTGTAGTTGAAATACCGGCTTAGCTTCACCCCACAACATCCTTTTCCTTTCAAATTATTTGCTTCCAGTAACATGGTGTCTTTGTTTATTTCCTCCATTTAATTTTTACCATTTCTTGCCTATTTTCTGTACACTTAGTTGTGTATATTTGTATTGCCAAAACCTTATTTCTCAACTCCCTCATTGGTTTAGTCTTTAAAGTGTTGTTTTCCAATTTATAATTATAATATTCTGTATAGTTCTTATTTTTTAAGGGCTTGTCTCTAAACATAATGATCTCCCAGAATCCCTCATTCTTCTACTTTGTTCCATCATTTTCTTTGTCCAGTTTGATTTGCGTGTGTGCACACACGCATGTGCATGCATATTTACGTGCATACATACAAATAATGCCCTTCTAGTTTGCCAATATACCAAAATACTTGTTCCCATAATAAGTGTCCAGGCTGTTCTTAAAACTATCTAAACTAGTACTTACTTTAATGTAATTTGGTAGTCTGTTCATGCATCAGCTACTCTGTCAGAGAACCAATTTAGTACACTTCTCATTCCTATAGAATCTTCTACGTAGGTTGTCTGATGATTCTCTAGTACTTTTTGATAACTCCAATCACTCGCAGAGGTAGTTGTCTCTAAATGCATTATATACCTGAATAACATCTCCTCTTAGGTATCTGTAAGAGACCGTGTACAAGTTCAGATAGTTTAGTCTTTCATAATAACTTAAATTTTCACATCCATGAATGCACCTGGTATATTTCTGCTGTACTCTTTCCAGTTTACTCATGCTTGTTTTCTTACAGGGTTTCCATATTGTTATTCCATACTCAAGTTTGGGTCTAATGTATCTAACAAACAATGACTTCGTTATTTTTGATTCCTAGACTTTATAAATCTTTTTATACAACCTATGGTGCTATAACTATCATTAACAAGTTGGTTGGCATGATTAGAAAAACTCATAGTTGAATCTGCCCATATACCCAGGTCCTTAAATGAGTCTACAGTTTCAATCTCTGTGTGCTGTGTTAAATATTCACCTTTCAATTTATGTCTCCCAAGTCTCATATGTTAAGTTTTTGATGTATTTATCAGCATATTATTCTCCTGTGCCCAGATGATCAGTTTAGTCAAGTTATTTTGCAGAAATGGCTTATCTGTAACACACATAATCAGTTTACCCAATTTCAGGTCATCTGCATATAGACTGTAGAACATCTCAGATGAAAAATTAAGGTTTGAAAGATGCAATCTAAACAAGTAAGGCCCTAGTACAGAGCCCTGTGGGACACCCTGACTTTAACCAAGGATTTCACCTGTCCAGTTGCTGTATGATACTTGCCATGTCCTATTTGTAAGCCATGCAGCTGTCCATCTTATCAAGAGTACAGCAATACCTAGTTGTGCTAATTTATTGATAAGTGTTTTGTGTATGAACCTGTCAAATGCTGAAGTTAAATCTGTATACATTACATCACAGCACAATTTTTCAGTCATAACTGTTGTTATATTGTTATAGAACATCATGTTACTGGTGGTAATAGATCTGTTTTCAACATATGCATGTTGATGTATGGTTTCAAGTCCCAACCTATCCAGTTCTGATAATAACCTATCCAATATTACTTTCTCCGTTATTTTTCCACAACATGAAAGTAGACTTAAGGGTCTATATGATTCTGCGTTTGTCCTATTCCCCTTTCCCTTAAAGACAGATTTAATAAGCGCATGTATCCAATCTTGAATCTCCACACATCTGTGTGTGTGTGTGTGTGTGTGTGTGTGTGTGTGTATACATATTTAATATGGATCTACTTCGTAACAATGAAAGACCAGAAGAATGAAATGCAGAACACAGAGATGAAAACAACGAAACCCCAAAACACCAAAAAACACGCAAGTTTACAAAACACACAACACACAAAAACACACACAACTGCCCCACACTACTAAACAAAACACCCTACACTAATGATAGGCAGGGGTCAAGCACCCCTGCACCACCCACACCTCCCTACTTTAATATTCTAACTCCGAGATTGCACAAACACACAAGGCAAACGCATACCCACACAGTACAGTCCCTCACACACACACACACACACACACACATAACAGAGTCACAACACACACTTACACACAGAATTTCCCTCACAAATACACACACACACACACACACACACACACACACACACACACACACACACACACACACACACACACACACACACTTTATAGGCAGAACACAAAGCGCTAATTCAAACTCCGTAACATCGGATTTTGAATTTCAGCTCTTCGGTGTTCTGTTGTTTTGTCTCGGCGTTCCGGATTTCGATCTTCTGGTCTTTCATCCAACTCAAGTAGACCCATATACATATATGTATATATATATATATATATGTGTGTATATATATATATATATATATATATATATATATATATATATATATATATATATATATATATATATATATATATATATATATATATATATATATATATATATAAAACCTAGTGAATAATAGATATAATGGTACTGTAAGTTCTTACTGACGTGTTCTCAGGTCATTGTTGCTAATTTTGTCTCCTCCCTGTGCTTTGTTTGGATCCAGTTTGCGGAGTTCCTTTTCAATATAATCTAATTTGATTCCAGTATCTGGGGTTACCTGGATGTCACTAGGACAAGTTATCACCCCCTTTGTGGAGCCAAACTGTTTTGCATAAGATTTTGTAAATATATCTTTAATCTGGTGTAACTGAGAATAAATTTTAGAATCTGCACAGTTTATCAATTTGTGTGCCTACTCCTTCCACATGTTATGTCTCTATAAAAAGGTTCTCTATTATGCTCAATATTTTCATATAAAATTTCTTCAAAATTTTCTTGATCTTGTCTCACGCTATGCTTAAGCTTGTTTATTTCAGTTTTCAAAGTTGTAGTTCAACCCCGCTTCCATTTATTATATTTTTTGTCTCTCACCTTAATCAGGTATCTTGTTCTTATGGAAATATATCCCCCTGATGTTGTATGCTTAGATCCTGATGTTAAACATTTTTTTTTGATTTTTTGCACTCAGTTTCCCTTTCAAAACTGTCCACATTCCATCTGCAGTTTTTTCCACTGAACGTCTCGCTCAGTTTGTTTTACATAGTGACTGTTTTGCTTCCATATAATCTGTCAATAACCTTCTGTGCATTGGTTTAGATTTCAGTTTGGCAGAATTATCTAGCAACAAATTAACCTTTATAATCCCATGGTCACTGCACATCAGTGGTGGTAAAACTTGACTTGAAGTTAACAGTAATTTCTTGGGGAACACAAACAATGTCTAGTATGTTCCGTCCCTTAGTAGATTTTTATTTATCATCTGAAGCAATTATTGTTCCTGAATATACACTGTGAATAACTTCCTTACTAACGTTGTTGAATAAATATTATTCCACTCTGTTTCTGGTAAAGTAAAGTCTCCATCTAATATTATTCTTCCCTCCTGTGTTTCATGTAAGAAATGTATGAATTCCTCTAGGTCATCTGCACTTGACTTCGGTGGTCTGTACACTCAAATTGTTATATGTTCCAGGGTTGTCTTTATTGTTATAGTTACACAGTCTATAGTATTTGTATTATTGTTGAACATGTAATAATCACAGGTCTCATACCTATATTTAATCCCTATCATAACACCTCCACCTGATTTTTTATTAGAATGTCTGTTACAGTACAAACATTTATACCCTGACAGAACTGGTTTCCAGTCATTCTTCTTTAACCATGTTTCACAAACAATAATAACATCAATCATGTGGGAACGTAGCAAATTTTCCAATAGAAAAACTTTATTATTTATGCTCCTATCATTAACAACCATCAGAGATGCATCAAATGTTGCTGTCTGTGAACTGTTAAATTTTCAACTTGGCAAAAATCCTGCTGAAAAAATTTTCTTCCCTGATCTTGACAAATGCACACCATCCTGTCTGAACATGTGTGCCAAAAACTAGGCTTGGATGCTGTATACATTTCCATTTTTTTAAAACAGGACATTTTTTCCATTTAGGTGTTTATCCTAAAACTCTTTTCATTCACAGTGACCTGACTATCCTTTCTATAGGTGATTTGTGAGAAATACATCCTGACACCAGTACAAGCTATACTATCTAAGAGAGCTGTTAATTCCCTACTAACACTCAGAGAATCCTTGAGATGACATCATTTGTACCAACATGAATAAAAACTGATCTTTACTTCCTTATATTAAGGCGTTCCAAGGCTGGTCTCACATCCTCTATTTTTGCTCCTGGCAAGCATAACACTATTCAATGTTCGTTATCATCTCTGCAAATATGTATGTGTGTGTGTATATGTATATGTGTATATATGGGTTCACTTCAGATGATCGAGTTTCCGAAATTTCGAAACTCATATGATCGAGTTTTCAGAAACTCGAACATCTGAAGGGGAGGTTAAATAAAGTGTGTGAGTACCTTAGGTGAGGGATTCTGCAGGGGTCAAGCCCTCTGCACCCCTGCTACTTAAATATACGAGCTCTAAGATTATGCTACAGCTGGGAACAGGGAAATCTCCTGTTCCGCAATGTCTGGAGAAGCGTGGAACGGGAGATTCCCCTTTCCCACTGCAGCGCGGTCTCGGAGGTAGTATATTTAAGTAAGAGGGTGTGGGGGGCTGTGCCCCACATGGGGGGTGCAGGGGGGGGGCTTGCCCCCTGCAAAAACATCTTTAAATGTGTTTTCGTTTTAATTTTCACTTCTGATGTTCGAGTTTCTGAAAACTCGAACATATGGTCTCAATCATGAGTTTCGAGATTTCAGAAAGTCAATCATCTGAAGTGAATCCGTATGCATATATATATATATATATATATATATATATATATATATATATATTTATATATGGTTTACTATCAATTTTTCGAACTGAGATGCTCCGCAGATGGACAGTTCGAAACTTGGATGTTCAAATTTCTGTCTTGCTGAACATCTCTGTGTTCAAAAGTTTATATCAGCAAATGCACTATGCATTCACTGATATGAACTTGATGTACCATACGGAGATTGCGGTACAGTGCTGTTTGGAAACTTATCCATTTCCTCAGTGTAGTGCAATCTTGGAGTTGGACTATATAGTTAGCAGGGGATGTTGGGGGGCCCCCTGCAAAAACATGATGTGAGGTATAGGAGTTTCATTTATATGAGCTCCTGCATGGACATCACGTGATCTTTTCGGACACAGTGTCGAATCTGCTGAATTCGATCAGCTGATTCGACATTGTGCCTTAGCAGTGATGATTTTCGTCGTGATTTGGTCTTGCGAACGGCATTTATTTTGCTGTTCACAATTTTGATGGTAAACTTGTGTGTGTGTGTGTGTGTGTGTGTGTGTGTGTGTGTGTGTGTGTGTGTGTGTGTGTGTATGTATATATATATATATATATATAGATATATATAGATATAGATATATATAGATATGTATATATACATATATATATATATTTATATATGTATGCATATCTACATCTACGTGGGTCTACTTCTAAATTTCATAGTGTCAAAACCTCAAATTTCTTATGGTCAAGACCATAAGATCAAAGTTTTGAAACTTCAAAATTTAAATAAAAACAAGAAAAAAAATGTTTAATGTTTTTGCAGGGGAGGCAAGCCCCCCTGCACCCCCCCCACATGGGGGGCTGGGCCCCCCATACCCCCTGCTAATTAAATATACCAACTCCGAGATCACACTACAGCGTAGTACACACTGTATGGTGATCGCCATTTAAATGGTTCGAAGTTTCAAAACTTCATTCTTATGGTCTGTACTATAAGAAATATATATATATGTGTGTGTTTGTGGGGTTATGTTTACACACAGACACACACACACACACACACACACACACATATATATGTGTGTGTGTGTGTGCGGTTATGTTTATACACACACATGTGTGTGTGTGTGTGTGTGTGTGGGGGGGTTATGTTTATGTATACACACACACACACACATATATATATATATATATATATATATATATATATATATATATATATATATAAAATATCCCTTGAGATCAGCTACTGCTACCCAGAATATCCCACTTTACTCTAGCCTTCTTTTCCAAGTAATTAATCATCCACAACGTTTCCTCTTAACTCATAAAGGCATGCTTGGCCCATCTACAGGACAAAAGGTACTAAAACCATTTTCACTGCCGTGTCCATGACCATTAATTTTCAATGTTATCTTCTTTTACTCTTCTACTTGGTGAGTTCTCACATATCTTCAGGCTGTCACTACAGTGTCCTTTTTTAATCCATATGCCTAAATAATTTATATTTTCATGCCTTCATGAGTATGGTTAATCTACTAATTCTTGTCTATTCTCATAATTTACAGATGCAACATTTGTTTTACCATCATTTTATATTCTGAAAACACTTGAAACTGTCGTAACGTCTCTCAGCACCCTAACAGTGTATTTAGGATTTGTCAAACATAAGATAATATTCCCAGGCAGAAGCAGTTTTTTTTGTCTGCTGTACCGGTTATATCCTTGGATTTGTGAATCCCTTATCTTTTTTGCTGGCGGTTCCATATGTACAGCAAACAGAAGAGGGGTATGAAGGCATTCCATTTCTGGTCCGTCTATCCAAACTTAACGTTATTAAATGTATTCTCTGTTTTGGGAATTCAGATGCTGACATTGGCCTTCTCACAAATTCCCAGCAAACCCTTTGACATGCTTTTTCTGCATTCAGATTGATCAGCAGTAATGGTGTCGTTCATATTCCAATTCCTTCTGGGTGATTGTTATGTTAATGTTATGAAATGTTTGTCTACCTCCCACAAAAACAGATTTCATCCAGATCTATCAGCTTTGATAACGTGTTTGCATTCTCTTGGCAATTACAAATGTATAGACCTACACATAGACATAATGAGGACCAAAAGTAATCTATATGATGCTGGGGCTATGCTAAGTGTTTGCCCTCTTCCACTGATACTGCCACCATCACTTTTCACTGTAATGCACGTACCTTCCCCCAAACTCAATTCCAAAACATTATTATTGTGCATCTTCCAAATTTTCAGCAATCTGTTTGCTGTTAAGTTTCAGATTTGTAAATGACTTCCTTCTGCTCCTTGACATTTCTTTATTGCTTGATTGTAACCCATTTTTACTTCTCCTTGATAACTCCTGATTGTTAATTGCCAAGCTTTTCAGTAAGCTTTGGAGTGTCTACAGTTTCCAAAAGCGTTTCCAGTTGTGCTTCTTCCTAGTTTACACACTCCTCCTCTCCTCTGCATTGCTTTTCAGAGAGCTGATGAAATATTTCCATTATCAGTTCACAAGTCCTTGTTGTTTTTTCTTGTCATGGTGTTTCCGAATTTTGCCACTGCTGTTTACACTTACCTAACACTTTGTGTTATCAGTTTTGTGCTCTGGAATTTTTGTCAAGATACAATCGTTTATCCAGCTCTGTGGCATAGAGGGATAAAGCGCCAACTACTTTGCAGGTGCCCCAAGTTGATTAGCAACCTGGGTGCCTGAGAAGCTGAACTGGCATGATGGGAGTGAATGGTCACTGAAGCGGAGGGAGAAAGGCATCTCTGCACTGCCATATGTGTGCACTAGGTGTTCACTCACTACCGTAGTGCATTTGCTTGTTTCAGGCATGCAGAGCCACGCCTCTCCTTGAGAGGTAGTGATTGTGAGTTTAGAGGAGCCACTGAGAAGTGTGGAGGGTGCTGCCTTGGGAAGAGGATTGGTCATTCCCCAGGACCAGCACGTTGGCCCACTCACTGCCATTTGACTCCTCCCAGGGAACAAAGGGCTAATGGGGCAGTTCCCATGCAGGAATGAATAGACACAATGGCCTAATTTGGGAAAGGTAGAAGAACCATTAGAAAGGATCCTAGGGAGAGTACAAAAAAATTAAACTGCTGCTTTCCTAAACTCATGCCTATATTCCAAATGCTCATTTATTTTTCCCTTAGCACTCTGCAGTTGTTCATGTTCTTGATCTGTAAACCTCCCCTGCTCTGCAATGCTTTATTTTTTGCCTATCCTTCTAAATAGCTTTTGTTGCTTATTTTCCCGTATGTCTTATTCCCTTAGTCTCACTGTATTTTTTAAGTCCATTTTCATTTTGTTCCATGGGCTAGCTACAGTGCTTGGAATGATTTATGTCTGCCCTGATGACTCTTCTTTACCCTCCCTATTTTTCATAAATATGTAAGGAAACACCAGTGCTTTTGTATTTTAGTTTCTTGTATCTTTAGCTTGGCTGTCATAGGTGCATGATTAGATATCATAACTGGATGAGTCTCAAACCTTTCAGTGAAATATAAATTCCCCTGTGATATATAATTTCTGTTTAATGTAGTACAGTTGTATCTTGGAGAATAATATGTAAATCTTCCCCCTCCCACCAAATTGCTGCTACTGAAATAACATCCTCTCCACCAAATACATTCATGTATTTCTTCAAAAAAAAACTGCCCTCTCTAGTCATTCTTTCCGTTCTAAGAACCCCTGACATATACCCCCTCTGCTACACACCAAGTCACAACATATAAATAAATGCCCAGCTTGTCATTCTCCCAAAATGTTTCAGAGCTCCATAACTGCAGTCTTAGGGGGATATAGATACACATGCCAAGGTAAACCTCTTTCCCTGACACTCCTATATCTTCCATTATTGCCTTTTTTCTTCCTCTAGCACAATTGGAGCACCTTTTTCTATCAGTGAAAAAGTATCCCTTTTCCTTTATTGCTGATATTCTGCCAGATATCTGCACTGAAATACAACATCAAACCTCCAGGTGTGTTTCATGAAGTGTGGCAGTTTGCACCATACATTTCTCAATATAGTTTAATTCTGTTCCTTCTGAGCCTGTATAGCCATTTATGTTCCATGTTAAAACTGGCAGTGCAACCATTGTATTATTCTAATGTTACCAACACTTCTGTTGTATATAGTTTTATATATATAAATATATATATATATGTACACTTTTTCTCTGCTGGCAGCATATGCATATCTTCTGACACATGACTAACACAGAGGATTATGATTGCTTTGTTGATCATAACCTATTTATTATTTGTTTGAGACATGGATGCCAATAACATACAATAGAGTCAGAATCAGTGACCCAATCATAATTCTTTGTAGTTCATGGACCTTTATCTACTCCATGTACTACTAATTTCAGAAATAAATCTTGTCTTTTGGCAGCTTTCAAAGCCGTAAAGCACTTAGAGGTGGAGGTGCTGTCAGCAGGCAGTGTAACACTTTCCTTTACCTTTACACTCACATTTCATGTCTCTGAACAGTCTGTATTTTCGCAGAATGTCCAGACTTTTTGCATTATTTGTTTGGTCTGTTCCTCATGAAGTCATTGGTTGACAAATCACTGAGAACTGAAGTCATTGAATAGTGGCACACATTTGTGTTGCACAGTTCATATCTTTTAGAAAAAATACTTCTGGTGAACACATCCTGTTGTTCTAGCTATTTTCTAAGTTTGTAAGAGGAAGGGACATGTTATCCCTTTGGACAGCAGTACTGCTGCTGCTGTGATTTACTGGTCAGTACTGGCAGATTTGATTTCCTAGAGTGAGACCCAACCATAACTTTAGCACTGGATGCTTAACATTTGTTAAGGTCGGGTAGCCCATCACTTTAAAGCTTAGCTGATTTGTCTTTCTGGATTTAGGAACATATAATCACCACTCTCCATGCACTACAAGACTGTTGTATAGTTACAGTTTCACACCTTTGTTTAAGCTTGTCACATTTATTCCAACTAGGTTAGTTCTTTATAACCACTCCCCCTTGTTCCCTTAACCCACCCACAATAAATGAAGAACAGTATAAACTGGCAAAAACAGAATTGACTCATCCATGTAGGAACAACTGCTCCAAATCCATGGCCTCTTGAGAAGTCATCATCTACCCTAAACCTGCAGTTACCCATGCTAAAAACACGTTACAGCCCATTCTCACACCAAAGTACATTACTACTTGCTGTAGTGTAATCTCAGTTTCCCTCCTAAGTGTCAAAACAGCCTGCATATATTTAGTAAGCTTTTAAGTTAAAAATTAGCTCTTTGAAAAAATTCACTGGCTTAGACATAAAAAAAATAAATAAATAATTGTGATTTTATGCTTAGTACATTTGAACATTAAAGCTGCAGGATGTTGTTAAATTTTAACATTATTTATTTCTTTTTTTCATTTTTTTAAACCTTACATTTTCTCAAAATAACATTTCATTGCACTTTTAAGAGTTAATTGCTTAGTCCTATAACAGATTCACTGCAAAGGTCACTTAGAATGCAATGACTGAATATCTCCTGATTAATATCTTCCATATCTTGAGTTCATCAGTTCAACTCTGAATTTCCACTAGGCCAACCGTGCACTTGTAATCTATTGCCCAGAAACAAAAAAAAAATGGTGCCGTCGTAATACACTGTAAAACTTTCATTTATCAAGTATTCTTAACTTTCTTTTCATTTTTTTAACATTTTAGCTTTATGTAATGAAAAAATACTATTTGTGTCTTTATGTGCATTCGTTAGTCTGTTCTAACCTTGTGCTTATCAAAAAGAAATTAACTTTTAAGTAAACTATTCAGTACACTCTCATAGCCCAGCCCCCCAACAGCTACAAATTGCAACCTTTTGATTTCTATACATAGTAATTGTTAACTATTGAAATCTTTTAGAATCCTCATTGTTTAGTAGACACTCTTGTAAAGAGTTGTTTTTTGAAATTAGTTTTTTTCTACACTTTTGGAGTTATATTTCTACTTAAATGTTATTATGTATTCACTTGTTTAAACCCTGGTGCAAATTCTAACAACAAATTGCAGCATTGCTCAACTTTACCCCTGCTGTACTCCTAGCTTTTCTTCTCAAGCTATAATGCAGATAAGTTAGTTTACCTTTTTTGTGATTCCTTCTTGACTATATGTAACTAAATCAAATCAGCTGAGACTTAGATATCTGTTACTTTATCCTACATACTATCCATTACTTTGATTCTGCTTTTGTCTTACATTTGAAGAAATTCTTTATTTCTTTACTATTACTAATCAAGGTGAGATACACCCAGAAAAAAAAAGCCCCCTCTGTGATTACATCAACTTTGTACTGTACCCAACTGTGTTATACTTTACTAGAAATTTAAACTATTTGACACAAAATATATTTTTCTCCATTTATTTTCTTCATGAATCGGAATAACAGAGTGGGAGTCATTTTTCCATTTTCTGCACCAGTTTGTAATAAAGAGTACATTGTGGGACTGATACTTCAGAATTCTCCAACTATTAAGCAAGTTCACTTTATTGTTGGTGTTGTTCACATTTCTCACCTATTCACTGTACCTGCTTCTGGTTCAAATTCCAGTTTCCTTTGACTGGCAGAAAAATAAGATACATGTTTTTCAGTTCTCCTGCTAGTTAGTTACTCATACTGAGATTGGCGTTTTCCAAATCTCTCACTATTCACTACCTTCACCTGTTAGTCTTCTTCCATTCTTCACCTGCTTGCAGTATCGACATCTAGCTCAAATTCAGGCTTCTGGATTATTCAGGTCATTTATTGGGTTTCAGCCTGCCACTCGAGCATTTGCATTTGAAACAAAGGAAACTGTTTCATTTGCACAATCTCTCATGAGCCCCCTTTACTTGTAGAGGGTCGAAAAGCAGAGTCCCATTCACCTTCTTAAATGAACTTTGTCTTCTCCAAAGGCTGATCTGCCTCCATATCTGTTTTTGACCTACCTAGAAAATATTCCAAAGACTGCTGGAAATGTAAGTTGGAAACTTACACCAACCTCTCTATAACTCTTAGAGAATAGAATAACCCTATCAGCCACCTTTTTCCGATTTTCTTCATGGGGTCAGGGTGTGGCATCATCTGTCACCACTGTTCTCATTCCAGTGCCACTCCCCTACCTACTTCAGCAGTCGTACCTGACTGCCACATGTATTTTCTCACACAATCTCTCCATCTCTTTCTGGTTGTACTCGTTTCCTCTTGCCGTCTTCCTTTCTGTTCCAAATCTTCATCAAACCATATTCTGCTTCTCTGCACTTACGCCCAAACAACCATAATCTGCTGTCTTTGATCGTCTCTGCAGTTGGCGATACTTTGGCTTCTATTGTATTGTCATTCCTTCATCTGTCTACAGTGTGCATCCTACCACAGTTCTCAGGCACTTTATCTCCTTCACCTGTAGCATCCTCAGCTGCTCTGCCTTCACTGCCCAGGTTTCTGACCCCTGTTTTGTACACCTTATGTTTCACCTTCTTTGGCATTCTTTTGTCATACACTACCCCTAACACTCTGTGCCAGTTGGCTGCAGCCCAACTAATTCAAGCTTTAACCTTTTTATTCAGATCCTCACTTCTTCTCTGGCACACACCTACCAGGTCCTTGAAGCTGCTGACTTGTTCTGCTCCACTGTTTTCCCTTCTAACTCTGTTTTAAACTTCTTCTGATTTCTCCCATTTGCTGCCATGGCAACCATCTTGTCTGTACTCACTTTTGTGCTATGTGCCTTTAGTTTTGTATTCCATTCCCCTTTTATTTGCTGAAGTTCTTGTTCAGATTCTGTTTGTATAATCTCATTGTCTGCATATATCAGCTTTGTTGACCTGTCCCATCCAACCTGTTTACTAATGTCTCTCACTAATATGAACAGCAGTAGGCTCAAAGCTGAATCCCCTGTTTCCACAGGGAACCCCTTTGTGAGTCCGTGCTCTGTGCATACTTGTGCCATTGGGTCCTTGTGCATAGCCTGCATGAATTCTGCCAGTGTTTACAGGACTTCTAACCATTTCAGGACTGCCCAAATCAGCTTTCTTCTGACTTTGTCATATTCATTCTGCAAGTCTACAAATGCCCATTTGGAATCTTTCCTCGTTTGTATCTTCTTCTGTAGAACCGGTCACACTGCAAGACCAGGTTGATTGTGATTGCATCCTTGTCTGACTCCGAACTGCTCATCTCCCATCTTACTTTCTACTACCCTATGTATTCACTTACCAGTCACCCTCTCCAGTAGTTTCATGTAATGTGACAGGAGTTTGATATGTATACTACCCACAGTTGTTAATGTCTCTTTTGTTCTTGTATCCTGGCATTAAAATGCTTTATTCTCGGTTATCTGAGATGCACCTTTCTCTCCATAATTCTTTGAGTACCCTCTGGCTCCATTTCTCCCCAGCTATCTTGCTCTACTTATGAGCTCACTGCTTTCCCGTTCTTCATTGCCCTTTGTGCTGTTTTTACTTTTAGGGTGGATTCTTCTTTCTCTTTCATCATAGGCTGTGTATGGGCAGTACAGCCTCTGTGGGGTTTTCTTCATTCAGATGTTGCTGGAAGAACTCTTTCCATTTACCTTTGATGGACTGGTGAGCAGGATGTTGCTAGCGCATCCCTTTTGTGATGATTTTATTCCTGATGTTCTTCTTGTTTCACTGTTGTAGTCATCACATCTAGGTTATCCTGCCAGGGGTAGCCCTCAGTCGGCCCGAGTACCAGAGGCTTAGTATTGCTGCGTCGGTTGCTGTCACCCCAGGACTGATGTCAGGTCATCAGTGGTATAAAATCAGTCAGCTGACGCTGTTACATCAGTCTTTCTTGCTGAGTAGCCTGAAGCAGAAGCAGTTGCAAAAGTGCAGGTCGGCTGCTACCTGAGTTTTTGTTTTCAAATTGAAGTTGAAGTCTTCTAAAGCTAAGTACCACGTTGGGGATCCTTTTTTCTTGCTCTAACCGATGTCAGAAAAAGTTAACAATTGTGTCGTCAGTGGAAAGCAAATACCACACCGAAACTTCCATTCTTACTGCATCACCTGTTTAGGCGCAGACCACGACGTCCCTCGCTGTCCCTTTTGTGCTTTGTTCAATGCCATATCTGTAAGTCATCGGGCCCTTGTTGTAGCTAGATATTTTCACTCTCTGTCCTTGAATTCCGATATGACTTCAGTAAGCCATCCGAGTACCGATCATCCGAAAAAACGTAAGGATAAAGACAAAGACCACAGAGCTTCAAAACTGCCGACGACGCTTCCGTTAAGCTAGTCGTCAGTTCTCCGGTCCTCAGCGAGGCACTTTTGCAGCCCCTGATGCCCGATGTTCTTCGTGTTTCACTGTTGCAGTCATCACACTTGGGTTATCTGCCTGCAGGTAGCCCTCAGTTGGCCCGAATACCAGAGTCTTGGGATTTCTGCATCAGATACTGTCGCCTCTTCCATGACATCAGGTCGTCAGGGGTATAAAACATGCAGCCGATGCCATTACATCAGCTTATCTTGCTGCGTGGGAGCCCGAAGCAGAAGCATTTCGCAAGTGCTGGTCGGCCGCTACCTGAAATTTTTGTTTTTAGAGTTTCAAACCTGAAGTCTTCTAAAGCTAAGTATCCCATTGGGGATTCTTTTTTCTTGCTCTAACTGATGTCAGAAAAAGTTTACAATTGTCTTGCCTGTGGAAAGCAAATACCTCTCAGGGATTTTCATTCTTACTGCGGCACCTGTTTAGGCCCAGACCACGACGTCCCTCACTGTCAGTTTTTTTGCCTTGCTTAACGTCCGAACTATTTGTCATCGGGCTATCTTTATTGCTAAATTCTTTCGCTCTCATTCTCTGTATTCTGAAATGGCTTCGGTAAGCCATCTGACTACCGATCTTCCGAAAAAAAGTAAGGATAAAAAGAGACAGACCGCATAGGTCCAAAACTACTGACCACGTTTCCATTAAGCTAGTCGCCAATCCGCCGGTACTCAGTGAGGCGCCTTCACAGCCCCTGATACCCGCTTCTACAGATTTGCAGGCCTCTGCTGAGACCCATTCGGAGTCTGGTATGCTGCGAGATGCTTCTTCGATTATGGAATGTGTGGATGTCTCTATCTTGAATGGGTCTGGAGCCGCTGTGCAGGCACCGGCTTTTGAGGGTGTATTCTGACCTTCCAATGTTCATATTAAACCGACTACTTCGTTTCAGACTAAAACGACCAAGTTTCTCAGGCCCAGAGTTCGCACTACACCTAGAAAACTGACCAAAACGTTTGCTCAAGCTCCCATGCCACAAAAACAATTGCTTAGAATGTCTGAAGACCTTATAACTCTAATTAGGGGACGCCAGCCTTCCCCCTCTACAAGACAAAGAATCGATTTCCATTCTGATTCAACAGACCATGAGTCCAATGACTCTGATCCCTCTGAGTACCAGGACATACCCTTATCTACCTATGAGGATTCAGATGCAGAGGATTCCATTCCCTCTGCCTCCCCTCCAGAGGACTTTTCTTTAGCTGAAACCTTGCATACCTTGAGAGCATTTCCACTGTGAACCACAATCTACCCACTACCCACAGTCCAAAAAGAGAATCGGAGAATTTTTAGACTTGCCTCAGCACAGGCCTCTAGCTGTACCCCCTGTCCTGGATATTGTAGATGATGTTTTCATGGAATCCAGTCTTACTTTTGATACTTTACCAGCAGCTCCTAGTAAGCCTGACAGGTACTACAGGATACCTGACTCTCACAAATTTCTCTTTAAGAGTCCCACTGTGGATCCAGAGACCATTTCCCAGGGACCTAAAGGTATTAAGGCTACTATAGCCAAAAATCCTACCCCTTCGGACAGGGATTCGAGGGCTTTAGACAGATGGGGCAAGAAGGTATATACCTCTGCAACTCTTGCCATCAGGGCTTTAAATTGCCAGTTTCACATGTTGAAGTACCAGCAGCATATTATGGAACTAATTAAACAAAAAATGTTGCTTCCAGATTTTGCAGAAAATAAAGATTTACATGAGTTAATGCATTCTGCAAACTAAGTCAGTAAACATACTTTGCAGTGTGGTTTTGATGCCTTAGAAGCATCTTGCAGGGCTGCTGTCACTGGGTCTGTACTGAGAAGGCATGCCTGGCTGAAGGAACAAATCTTGTCAGACCATGTCAAAGCAAAATTACTAGATGCTCCATTAAACCTGGAACGTTTGTTTGGCACAAAAGCAGAAGAGGTTCTTAAAAAGATGGAGGAAAAAGCTAAATCTGTTCTGTGCAAACTGTTAAAGATTTTTTACAGGTACTGCCACCTAGATTCAGTAGGCATTGGCCTTCAAAAAACTGGTCCATTCCAGTCCCTACCAGGTCTTCTCAGCCCAAACCCAGGGGCAACAGACCACCAAGGCTACAGTCTCAGGGTGCACAGAGATCTAAACAATGGAGTGCTCCCACCCCAGAAACAGGGAATGGTAAGCCCCACCCCCTTATGTAAAACATTCACAATGACTTGTCTTTCATCCTTCCCAGCCATGCCCAAGTACTTGCACACCTAGGAGGAAAACTCGCCCTGCATGCAAAAAACTGGATGTCCATTACCCTGGACCGATGGGTCCTAAACATTGTATCCCAGGGATACAGATTCTACTTCCACTCACTACCAACCCCAAGCGGGTTGCAGACCTTCCTCCAAACCAATGGGCAGAGGCTCAAAAGCAAGTACTTTCTCTTTTCAGTATCAGGGCTATTCAACCTGTTCCAATAGAGCAAAGAGGACAGGGTTTCTACTCCAAATTGTTCCTGGTGCCCAGAAAAGAGGGCTCTTGGTGCCCTATGCTGGACCTGTCCGTTCTCAACACCTTCCTGGTGGTCCCAAAATTCAAAATGCTTACACTACAACAGCTGCTTCCTTTGCTAGCCAAGGACTCCTGGCTAGTCACCCTAGACTTGAAAGAAGCTTATCTGCACATCCCCATAAGGGAATCTTGCAGGAAATATCTACGTTTCAGGGCAGGCTCTATGCACGATCAGTTCTCTGCACTTCCCTTTGGCTTATATACTGCGCCCAGGGTATTTACAAAGTGCTGGGCTCCAGCCATTGCATACTGCAGGCAGGGAAATATTCAAATTTATCCATAATTGGACGATTGCCTGATTCAGGCAGACAGTCAGTTGCTACTTCAGCACGTGCCATTTGTAAAGAGACTTTTAACTTCTCTGTGGTACACCATCAAAGAAAAGAAATCACATCTGGTGCCCAGCCAAAAGATTGTATTCCTGGGAGCAAGCTTGAACACAACTTCCCAGATGGCATTCCTTACTCCAGAAAAGCAGGTTTATTTGACAAACTACTTCAAACTAATGGCCACCAGAACCCAGCTATCTGCAGAAAAAATACTGCAAGCCCTAGGGTTTCATGGGCTCATGCATTCTACTAATTCCATATGTGGAACTTAAAATGTCTCTGGTGCCAACATTCTCAGGACCTGGAAACAATTATTCCTAACATTCTTTGTCTAAGGGCAGAGTTCCTTTGGTGGGCAGAGGCTTGCAACCACAACAAGGGACTCCCTTTCACTCAACCCCTCGCCACCCAAACCCTGACAACAAACGCATCAGACTATGCATGGGCGGCTCACATGGCTGGCAAATGCATTCAAGGCAAATGGAGCCCAAGACAAATTCACCTACATATCAATCAAAAAGAAATGTTAGCTGAACAGAATGCTCTGACCGCCTTCAAATACCTTATCCTTCCAGGACAACTCTTGATAAAGACAGACAACACCACAGTTATGTGGTACATAAACAAGCAGGGGGGGAACTCATTCCTACCCATTTTTGCAGGTTAACCATGGCCCTGTGGAACACAGCCTTGAGCAGCCAAGTGCACCTGCAAGCTCAATTCCTGCCAGGCAAACAAAATTCACTGGCAGATGACTTAAGCAGAAATCTACTAGACCCACACTAGTTGAAACTGGAACCCAACTCATTCAAACTTCTAACCCACAGGTGGGAGACACCAGAGGTGGACCTTTTTGCCTCCTCCCAAAACCATCAATTGAGCAAATTTTGCACCAGAAATCTCCACAGCCAAGCATGGAAAGTGGATCCACTATCCTTTACATGGGCTCAATTTATGCCTTTCCCACTCTGCCCCTCCTCTCAAAAGTACTACTCAAGATCAAACAGGACAAACCAAAGACAATCCTTATTGCATCGGACTGGCCCTGCCAGCACTGGTACCCACTCCTGTGCAGTCTGGCAGCAGTGCCACCCTGGCACCTACATCCGACCCCCTCCCTACTGTCCCAGCAGGAGGGACAGATTTTGCATACTCAGCTGCAAACCCTGAACCTTGCAGCCTGGCTTATTCCCTGAATACACCACCAGTAGCCCTCATCAAACAGGTGCTGGATGTCATCCTTGAGGTCAGGAGGCGCGTAGTACTACGAAATCCTATTCAGAAAAATGGAAAGATACTGTTCTTGGAGCCAGTCTCAAAGAAAGGACACAGCCGTACCCACCTTACCTCAAATCCTAGATTACCTAGCAAAGCTGCTCCACAAAGGCCTATCCTTCTCTTCTATTGAGATTCATGCCTCGGCCACCTCAGCTCATTATAATACTGAGCCACCTCTCTTTTCTCATCCTCTGGTCAAACAGTTCCTGAGAGGAGCTAACAATTTAAGACCCCCGAGGAGAGCTACCACCCCTGCCTGGGACTTTAACTCTGTAGTAGAGAACTCATGCTTCCCCCTTTTGAGCCTGCTGCTACAGCACAGTTAAACATTCCTTTCTTGGAAAACAGCCTTACTTCTAGCAATCACTTCAGCAAGAAGTGTGTCTGAGTTACAGGCACTAATGACTGTGGAACCCTTCATTATTTTCCATGCTGACAGGGTTTCCCTCAGTACTAACCCATCTTTTATACCCAAGGTGGTATCCAGTGTGGCTCTAAACCAAGCCACCCATTTACCAACCTTTTTCTCTAATCCTCAGAATAAAGGGGAAAGGGTCCTGCACTCTTTGGACGTGCACAGACTACTCAGTTTCTACCTTGACAGGACTAAGCCTTTCAGAAAATCTGACCAGCTGCTGTCAGCTTTGCTACAGGGGCAGAGGGCAAGGCCATTTCAAAGCAAACTATTTCCAAATGGATAGCACACTGCATCCAGTTCTGCTACAAACACCATGGAAAACCTACCCCACAGGGGATCAGAACTCATTCCACTAGGGCTACATCAACCTCTACAGCATTTCTCAGGGGAGTCCCTACCAGGGACATCCTGGAAGCTGCAACCTGGAGTTCTGTACACACCTTCACCAAGCATTACAACTTGCCTGTCTTTTCTAAATCCAGAGCTGGATTTGCCACAGCTGTCTTACAAGGCCTGCTAGCCAGCCCTACTGTTACTTGACTGCCTCCACCCTTCCTCAGCTTTGGGAATCAACTCAAGTATGATGACTGCGACAGTGAAACACGAAGAACATAGTACAGTTGTGTACACTTACCATAAATGTAGATGTTCGAGTGTATTCGCTGTTGCAGTCCTGGTTACCCCCCCCTCCAGCCCCCTGACTCTTCTATGCTTTCTACCTATCCTCTTTTTGGCCAAATCTTATGGCTGTAGTATTTACTTTTTACTGGAGGTGTTCTACACCATGCAATTGCTTCCTATTTTGGGGGCTCCTGACATCTGGGGCAAGAAAAACTGAGGTAATGGCACTGACTGCATGTTTTTATACCCCTGATGACCTGACGTCTTGGAAGAGGCGACAGCATCCGACGCAGAAATCCCAAGACTCTGGTAATCGGGCCGACTGAGGGCTACCTGCAGGCAGATAACCCAAGTGTGATGACTGCAACAGTGAATACACTCTTAACATCTACATTTATGGTAAGCGTACACAACTGTACTTTTCTGTGGATTCACAGGCCACTACCGTGAACTTTTCGGAGTCCCGTATGCCACTAGACTCCTCTTTGACTAAGGATCCTGCAGCTGTTTCAACCTTGGATGGGTCCAGAGCCGCTGAGCAGACACCGGCTTTCGAGAAAGTACTTTGCTCTACCGATACTCAACACAAACCAGCTACTACTTTCGCGTCTTTAGTTCTTTCAAAGACTACATAGTATGTTCATCGTGTTTCACTGTTGCAGTCATGACTGTAGGGTTCTCCCCTGCCGGCAGGCAGTCCTCGGTCGGCCAGAATCCCAAAGTCTGGGTTGGGCGTCGGCTGCTCAGCCATGCTCCCTGACGCCAGAGCGCCAGGAGTACAAAGCTGACAGCCGACGCCATGTTCTCCAGTCTTTCTTGCCGTGCGGTGATAGCAGTTCGCATTTGCCGGTCGGCTGACTCCTGACAATTTTTTCTAAAACTTCAGTCGAAGACTTTCTTCTCCTACTCAAAGCTAAGTACGTTGGGGAAACTTTTTTCTTGCTCTAGTCCGATGTCAGAAAAAGTTAATAATTGTATTTCATGTGGGAAGCAAATACCTCATGAGGATTTTCATTCTTACTGTATTCCTTGTTTAGGCCCTGACCACGACATAGCTAGTTGTCGGTTTTGTGCTAGATTCAATCCGCGTACGATTAAACGAAGGTACGATTTTGCATTTCATTACTGGTAGGCTTTTAATTACAAAATGTCGCCGGATTCGGTTCCGCTACGGAGTTCACAAATGACGCAAGGATAAAGACAGGCCTCCGAGGTCCAAATCGGACGATATTGTACAAGCAGAGCCAGCTTCAGGTTCGGCCGTTGTCAGTGAGGCACTTTTGCAGCCCCTGTCGTCGGCCATTTCGGAACCGATGGCCGAAACGGATTCCCATGAGGAGCCAACTAGGCCTTTGAATATTTCTGTTGCAGGACCTTCGGACAATGCTCCTTCGGATGGGTCCAGAGCCGCTGTGCAGGTACCGGCTTCCGAAGGGGTTTTCAGGCCTACTCAGCTTCTAATAAAGGCAAAGCCAAAGACAAAGGCAAAGACTCCTTCCAAATCAAGGACTACAGCTCGGGCCTCTTCTGATCCGGCCCCCAAGTCTCAGAAACAGTTACTAAAGATGGCAGAGGACTTGCTTACTATGATTAGGGGTTCACATCCCCCTCCAGATAAAAGGCCAAGGCAGGAAGTGTATTATGACTCCTCTGATCAGGCTTCTGTTTCTTCAGTTTCTTCTTCTGACCAGGAATATTCTTTCCCTCCTTATGAAGATTCTGATGCTGAGGAATCCATTCCTTCTGCTTCTCCCCCTGAGGATTTCTCTTTTGGGGAAACTTTACATGAAATGAGGGAACATTTTCACTAGGAGTACTCGGAATCTAAGAAAAGACTTGGGGATTTTCTTCTTCTTCCCCAACATAGACCCCTGGCTATCCCTCCTATTTTGGATATTGTGGATGATGCTTTTTCGGAGGCTAACTTAACTCCGGACTCTCTTCCTCCAGCTCCTGTTAAGCCAGACAGATATTATAGGGTTCCTGATTCCCACCAGTTTTTATACAAGAATCCTACTGCTGATCCTGAAACCATTTCTCAGGGTCCTAAGGGGGTTAAGGCCGCTACTGCTAAAAACCCCATTCCCACTGAGAAGGATTCCAGATCTTTTCGAAAGATGGGGCAAAAAAGTGTACACTTCTGCTACTTTATCTATTAGGGCTTTAAACTGTCAGTTTCATATGCTGAAATACCAGCAATTTCTTCTGTCTGTTTTGAAACAAAAGCTAACTTCCATTTCTGCCTGTACAGATGATAAGGAATTACATGACTTAATGCATGCCACTGAACAAGTTGGGAAGCATGGTTTACACTGTGGATTTGATGCCTTGGAGGCTTCTTGTAGGGCTGCTGCCTCTGGTACAGTCATTAGAAGGCATGCTTGGTTAAAGGAACAAAACTTGCCAGATCAAGTAAGAGCTAAGTTATTGGATGCTCCTGTTGAGCATAATGTTTTGTTTGGACCTAAGGCTGTAAAGGTGATAAAGAAGATGGAAGACAAGGCAAAATCCATGCAAACGGTTAAAGATTTCTTACAAGTACAGCCACCCAGATTTAGTAGGAATTGGCCTACAAACAATTGGTCCTTTCCCAATTCAGACAGGCCTCAGAGGGGTAGATACAGATGCTCCCGAGGAAGGCCTCAAACGCAAGCCTCTTATAGACCAAGACAGTGGACTGCTTCCACCCCTAGGGGAGGAAGAGGACAGGTCACAAGCTCATAGAAAACAGGCTCAATGACTCCCTCTGTTGGGCTGCAGGAACTTCTTGCCTGGAAGCCCCTCTCGGAGGAAAACTTTGTCTCTTTCACCTAAATTGGACTCGTATAACCCAAGACAAGTGGGTTCTGGATGTGGTTACAAGAGGTTACAAATTCCATTTTCATACCCTACCAAGACCAAGCGGATGGCCGGATCTTCCAAGACATCAATGGTTAGAGGCCTTAAACCAGGTGGAGGCTCTCTTGGCTATGAAAGCCATAGAACTGGTTCCACTTTCAGAGATGGGACAAGGCTTTTACTCAAGGCTCTTTCTAGTCCCCAGAAAGCAATATTCATGGAGACCCATTCTGGATCTGTCAGTCTTGAATACTTTTCTCGAGATACCAAAATTCAAGATGCTTACTCTTCAGCAGCTACTTCCAGTGCTGACCAAAGATGCATGGATGGTAACTTTGGATTTAAAGGAGGCATATTTACACATTCCCATCAGGCAGGAATGCAGAAAATACCTCAGGTTCAAGGCCGGATCAAGGCACTAACAATTCTCTGCGCTGCCCTTTGGATTGTCTACTGCGCCCAGGGTCTTCACCAAATGCCTGGCTCCAGTATTAGCTTATTGCAGACTCAAGGGAATTCAGATTTACCCTTATCTGGACGATTGTCTAATTCAGGCAGACAGCAAGGATGTCTTACTCCAGCATCTAGAATTTGTTCAGAATCTTCTCAAGTTCCTGGGATTCACTGTAAACATAAAAAAGTCAAATTTGACACCCTCACAACAGATTACTTTTCTGGGTGCTCTTCTAAACACAGCAACCCAGATAGCATTTCTGACATCTGAAAAACAATTACAGCTGGCTTCAACTTTCAAAACTTTGGCAACTTTAACTCAGCATTCTGCAAGGAAATTCCTGCAGGCTTTGGGTTACATGGCCTCCTGCAGCCTTCTCGTACCACATGCAAGACTACATACGAGGAAAATACAGTGGTACCTAAAAAGTGTATGGTCTCAGCATTGCCACAGTTTAGACATACAGATCACTGTCCTGCCTTGTCTTCAAAAGGAATTCCTTTGGTGGTCCAAGGCATGTACTCTAAACATAGGAAAACCCTTCAGTCTGCCTCCAGCCACTCAGATACTAACCACGGACGCTTCAGATTATGCATGGGGAGCCCATTTTCGGGGCAACTGTCTGCAGGGCCTTTGGACAAAGGATCAGAAGCTCCTGCATATCAATTTAAAGGAAATGTTAGCCGTTCAGAATGCTCTATTGGCTTTCAGGAATCTTCTACAACCAGGACAGCTACTGATACGGAGAGACAACACCACAGTTATGTGGTACATAAACAAGCAAAGGGGATCTCATTCCTATCCCCTTTGCAGACTAGCCATGAATCTATGGAACGCAGCTCTAGCTTGCAAACTGGACCTTCAAGCTCAGTTTCTGCCAGGGAAGCAAAACTTCCTGGCAGACAGTCTGAGCAGAAACCTGTCGGATCCACACGAATGGATGCTGGACACCAAAATATTCAGGATGATTACAGCAGTCTGGGGATGTCCTCACATAGACCTCTTTGCATCCCACCTCAATCATCAACTACAGATTTTTTGCACCAGGACATTTCACGAACTAGCTTGGAAAGTGGATGCACTATCATTCAGTTGGAGAAACCTCTCGGGGTATGCCTTCCCGCCTTTACCTCTTCTTCCACGGGTGTTATTAAAGATCAAACAGGACAAGCCCAAGATGATAATTTTGCTGGCCCCAAATTGGCCTTGACAGTTTTGGTACCCAACACTGAAAAAACTTTATCTGCAGCCCCCTTGGGTATTACCACAGACTCCGAACCTTCTGTCCCAGCACCAGGGTCAGGTTCTGCACTCCCATGTCAAAACTCTCAGCCTGGCGGCCTGGTTAATCCAGGGTCTTTGATTCATTCTCTCCTACCCAAGCAGGTTATGGATGTCATTTTAGAAGCCAGACGTCCTAGCACCAGAAAATCTTATGCAGGAACATGGAAAAGATTTTGTTCCTGGATGCAGGCTCAGGATTCAGATCCTCTTATTCCTAACATTCCTCTGATTTTACTTTACCTGACAGACCTCTTACATAAGGGTCTCTCTTTCTCTTCCATAAAGATCCATGCTTCTGCTATTTCTGCTCATTCTAATACAGACCCTCCTATCTTTTCCCATCAGCTCATGAGACAGTTTCTCAGATGAGCTAAGAACTTAAGGCCTCCTAGATCTCCTCCCATTCCTGCTTGGGATCTCAACTATGTTTTGGAAAAACTCACCTTACCTCTTTTTATCCTGGAAGACAGCCATCCTGTTAGCTGTGACCTCTGCCAGGAGAGTTTCGGAGTTGCAAGCTCTCATGGCTGTGGAACCTTGTATTATTTTTCATCAAGACAGGGTGTCTTTAAGGACTAATCCTACTTTCATGCCTAAGGTGGTTTCCAAAGTGGCTTTAAATCAAACTATTCACTTGCCAACCTTTTTCCCCAGTCCTCAAAATAAGGGGGAAAGGATCTTGCATTCCTTGGATGTACACAGACAACTACGTTTTTACCTGGACAGAACCAAGGACATCAAGAAATCAGAACAATTGTTTGTTTCTTATGCTTCAAGTTCCCAAGGTAAAGCCATATCAAAACAGACCATTTCCAAATGGATTGCTCATGGAATCAGATTTTGCTATTCACACCATGGAAAGCAAATCCCAGGGAGTATAAGGACTCACTCTACCAGAGCTGCTGCCACTTCAGCTGCCTTCCTCAGGGGAGTTCCTACCAAAGACATTTTGGAAGCTGCAACTTGGAGTTCAGTGCATACTTTTTCCAAGCACTACAATCTACCTCTCTACTCTAAGTCTAGGGCAGGCTTTGCTTCTGCTGTTTTGCAGGGCCTTTTAGCCGCCCCCTCTACTTTATGACCACCTCCCTTTTATTCTGCTTTGGGATTCAACCCTACAGTCATGACTGCAACAGTGAAACACGATGAACATAGTACAGTTGTGTACACTTACCATAAATGTAGATGTTCGAGTGTCTTCACTGTTGCAGTCTGGGTTACCCTCCCTCCTGTCCCCTCTTATTTTTTCTTTTGTGTGGTTCCCTTCTTCACCCTTCTTTTGAGGTGTATGGGATCTTACTCATTTTGGAACACCTGACATCTGGGGCAAGAAAAACTGGAGAACATGGCGTCGGCTGTCAGCTTTGTACTCCTGGCGCTCTGTCGTCAGGGGGCATGGCTGAGCAGTGCGACCCAGACTTTGGGATTCTGGCCGACCGAGGACTGCCTGCCGGCAGGGGAAAACCCTACAGTCATGACTGCAACAGTGAAGACACTCGAACATCTACATTTATGGTAAGTGTACACAACTGTACTTTCTAAGGCCCAGGGTACGAACTACGCCCAAATAACAGACGACCCAAGCTCAGGGTCTTGCTTCCTTGCCTCACTCTCAAATGCTTAAAATGGCAGAAGACCTTATTATGCTTATTAGGGGAAGCCAGGCTACCCCTTCCAAAAGAAAAAGAGACTTGTCCCAAGTAGTTTTATCTGAACAGGAGTCCGATGACTCTGATCCTTCTGAATATGAAGACATGAAACCCCTGTCTGTTTATGAGGATTCTCATGCAGAAGAATCCATCCCTTCTGCCTCTCCACCCGAGGATTTTTCATTTGGTGAAACCCTTCATACTTTAAGGCAGCATTTCCAATGGGAATGTCAAGACTATCCACAGTCAAAAAAGAGACTCAGGGAATTCTTAGATTTACCACAGCACAGACGTTTGGCCATTCCTCCTGTCCTGGATGTTGTGGATGATGTTTTATGGAACCCAGTTTGACTCCTGACACCCTTCCTCCTGCTCCCAGGAAACCTGACAGGTACTACAGAGTCCCTGACTGTCTCAAATTCCTTTTCAAAAATCCTACTGCTGACCAAGAGGTCATCTCTCAAGGACCTAAAGGAATTAAAGCAACCTCAGCTACGAATCCCACTCCCTCTTACAGGGATTCCAGAGTTTTAGACAGATGCGGTAAAAAAGTATACACCTCTGCTACTCTTGCTATCAGGGCATTAAATTGTCAGTTCCACATGCTGAAATATCAGCAGCATACCATGGAACTCCTCAAACAAAAAATATCTTCCTTTCTTGCTTGTGCAGAAAATAAAGAATTACAAGAGCTTATGCATTCTGCAAGTCAAGTTAATAAGCACAACTTGCAATGTGGCTTTGACACCCTAGAAGCATCTTGCAGGGCAGTAGTCATTGGTTCTGTCCTCAGAAGGCATGCTTGGCTTAAGGAACAGACCTTGCAAGACCATGTCAAATCAAAATTATTGGACACACCATTGAAAAAAAGACATTTTGTTTGGCACCAAGGCAGAAGAGGTCTTAAAAAAGATGGAAGAAAAAGCTAAATCTATACAGACAGACTTTTTACAGGTCCAGCCTCTGAGATTCAGTAGGCATTGCCCCTCCAAGCACTGGTCCTTTCGTGCCCCCTCCAGGCCAGCTCAGCCCAGACCCAGTGGAAGCAGATGCCTCAGACAGCAGCCCCAGGGAATGCAGAGATCTAAGCAATGGATTTCCTCTTCTTCAAAAACAGGGAGTGCTAAGCCACCCCCTTATGGTAAGACCTCACAATGACTTTACACCTCCACCTCTTACTTCTGCCCACCTGCTTGTACCCCTAGGAGGAAAACTCTCCTTCCATGCAAGCAACTGGGCCTCTATTACCATCAACCATTGGGTCCTCAACATAGTGTCCCAGGGATACGAACTTTATTTCCACACTCTGCCAACCAACCCAGATCTCCCTCCAAACCAGTGGGCAGAGGCCAAAAAGCAAGTCCTTTCCCCCCCTCTCCATGAGGGCAATACAACATGTTCCTGCAGACCAGATAGGCCAAGATTTCTGTTCCAGACTCTTCCTGGTACCCAGAAAAGAGGGCACCTGGCACCCAATCCTAAATCTATCCATTCTAAACACCTTTCTGGTGATACCAAAATTCAAAATGCTCACCCTCCAGCATCTTCTTGCTATGCTTTCCAAGGATGCTTGGTTGGCCACCCTAGACCTGAAAGAGGCCTACCTACACATCCCGATCAGGGAATCTTGCAGGAAATATGTACGTTTCATGGCAGGATCTATGCACTTTCAGTTCTCTGCACTTCCCTTTGGCTTATCCACTGCTCCCAGAGTTTCCACAAAATGCCTGGCTCCAGCCATTGCTTTGTGCAGACAAAGAAATATTCCAATTTACCCATACTTAGACGACTGCCTGATTCAGACAGACAGGAAAAGCTGTTACAGCTCCTGACCTTTGTAAAGGACCTGCTGTCCTCCCTGGGGTATACTATCAACGAAAAGAAATCAAAACTAGCCCCCTCACAAAAAATTGCATTCCTGGGAGCAAGCCTGGACACAGCATCCCAGATGGCATTCCGTACTCCAGAAAAACAAGCCTACCTGACAGGCTACTTCTCTCAACTAGCCACCAGATCCCAGTTATCTGCAAGGAAAATCCTGCATGCTCCAGGGTTCATGGCCTCCTGCATTCTACTCATTCCATATGCCAGACTGCATATGAGGAAACTACAATGGTACCTAAAAAGCCTTTGGTGTCAACACTCTCAAGACCTGGAAACTATCATTCCATTGATATCTTGTCTAAGAAAAAATTTTCTTTGGTGGGCAGCAGCATGCAACCACAGCAAGGGACTTCCCTTCTCACAACCCCACGCCACCCAGACCATCACCACAGACGCATCAGACTATGCCTGGTTTGCACACCTGGACGGCAGGTGCATTCAGGGCCATTGGAGCCCAAATCAAATACGTCTGCACATCAACCAAAAAGAGATGCTAGCTGTTCAGCATGCCCTGACAGCTTTCAGACCCCTACGCTCCATGGAGCCTCTACTGATCAAAACAGACAACACCACAGTGATGTGGTATATCAACAACAGGGAGGGACTCGCTCTTATCCCCTCTGCAGGCTCGCCATAACCCTTTGGCACACAGTCTTAGCCATGCAACTACACCTGCTAACACAATTCCTGCCAGACTCCCTAAATTGTCTGGCAGACAACTTAAGCAGAACCCTGCTAGACCCACATGAGTGACAGCTAGACCAAAAGAACCTTCACCCTTGTAACCCAGAAATGGGGCACCTCGATGGTGGACCTTTTTGCCTCCCACTCCAATCATAAGCTCAGCAAATTCTACACCAGGGAACCTCACAGCAAGGGCTGGAAAGTGGATGCTGTATCCTTCCAGTGGGTAAACCTCTTGGTCTGTGCATTTCCCCTCTACCACTCATTTCAAGGATGCTTCTAAAAATAAGGGAGGAAAAACCGAGGGCAATCCTGATTGCCCCAGACTGGCCATGCCAGCACTAGTCTAGTACCCACTGCTGCACAGCCTGACACCCCTGCCACCATGGCACCTTCCTCAGATCCCAACACTCCTGACCCAGAGGAATGGATAATTCATGCATTCCCAATTGCAGACCCTCAACTTGGCAGCCTGGCTTATCCCCTGACCTCTCCTCAAGCTGCCAGCCTAAGCAAACGAGTACTAGATGTTATATGTGAGGGCAGACGCCCCAGCACTAAAAAATCCTATGCTTACAAGTGGAAGAGGTTTTACACCTGTTTCCAGGCTAAGGGAGCTGGAATGGCACAGCCCTCCCTACCTCTCATCCTGGATTTCCTAGCAGACCTACTACACAGGGGTCTATCCTTCTCTTCCATTAAAATTCATTCCTCTGCCGTCTGTGCTTATTACAGCACAGAGCCACCTCTCTTCTCACACCCTCTCATCAAACAGTTCCTAAGAGGGGATAACAACTTAAGGCCACCCAGAAGAGCTCCTACCCCAGCTTGGGACCTTAACTTTGTGTTGGAAAAGTTCACCCTACCCCCTTTGAACCTGCAGCAGAGTTAAAATTCCTGTCTTGGAAGACAGCCTTGCTCCTGGCCATCACTTTAGCTAGAAAAGTATCAGAGCTACATGCACTCATGGCTGTAGAGCCCTTCATCATTTTCCATGCTGACAGGGTCTCCCTCAGGACTAACCCATCCTTCATGCCTAAAGTGGTGTCCAGTGTGGCGCTCAACCAATCTATTCGTTTGCCCACTTTTTTTCCCTAACCCACAAAACAAGGGGGAAGGATTCTGCACTCTCTAGATGTGCACAGACAGCTCAGATTCTGTCTAGACAAGACTAAATCTTTTAGAAAAACTGATCAATTGCTTGTCAGCTTCGCAGCAGGGGCAGAGGGCAAGGCCGTATCCAGACAAATCTCCAAATGTATAGCACACTGCATCCATTTCTGCTACAAACAGCTTGGGAGACTACCCCCAAAAGGGGTCAAGACACATTCCACCAGGGCAACCTCCACCTCTGCAGCTTTTCTCAGAGGAGTCCCCACCTGGGACATCCTGGAGGCTGCAACATGGGCATCTGTTCATACCTTCACCAACCATTACCACCTGCCTATCTTCTCCAAATCCAGGACAGGCTTTGCCACTGCAGTCTTGCAGGGCATTCTAGCCAGCCCCCAGTCTGCCTGACTGCCTCCACCATTTTCTTCATCTTTGGGAATCTACCCAAATGTAATGACTGCAACAGTGAAACATGAAGAACATAGTACAGTTGGGTCCACTTACCATAAATGTAGATGTTCGAGTGTATTCACTGTTGCAGTCGCGGTTTCCCTCCCTCCATCCCCCTTGTCTCTCTCTCTCTTCCTGTCTCCTTACAGGGGATTTTTGGTATTTACTTTCTACTGGTGGTGATGTTCATCGTGTTACCCTGCTGCAGTCATCACACTTGGGTTATCCTGTCGTCAGGCGGTCCCGCAGTCTGCCGGAATTCCAAAGTCTTGGTCCGGCATCAGTTGCTGTCGCTTCTTCCCTGACGTCAGTGCACCAGGGGTATATATATTGCATCTGATGCCATTTTCTTCAGTCTTTCTTGCCGCGCGGTGCCCGAAGCAGAAGCAGTTCGCAAGTGCCGGTCGGCCGACACCTGAGATTTTCGAAGTCGAATTTCAGATCCGAAGTCTTCAATAAAGCTAAGTACCCCGTTGGGGAAACTTTTCTTGCCTCAGACCAATGTCAGAAAAAGTTAACAATTGTATTTCTTGTGGGAAGCAAATACCTCATAAGGATTTTCATTCTTACTGCATACCTTGCCTATGCCCAGACCACGACATCACTGGTTGTCGTTTTTGTGCTAGGTTTAATAAGTGTACTATAAAAAGATGCTTTGATTTCGCACGACACTACTTCGGTAGAAAATATAACTACACAATGCCGTCGGAGCAACTGACTACTGGCGGGCACAAAAAACGCAAGGATAAGTACATGCAGCCTAGGTCCAAGCCAGACTCCAAGCCCTCGGCTGGACCGGTCTCCGGTTCACCGGTCTTCAGTGAGGCTCCGACGCAGCCCTTGACTACCGCAGATCTGGAACCCGAGACCACTTCAGAGCCTTTGGCGGAGAGTACTAGGCTGATGCAGCCATTTTGTTTAGCCCCTACCGACGACACTGCAGAAAGAGATGTCGGTGCTGCAGAAACACCTTCGGTTTCTGAAGGCGTTTTCAGACCGGACGCTACCATAAAGCGTATCCTAAGCTTAAGACTCCTATTAAACCTAAAAAGACTGCACTTCAGTCTCCAGTTCAAGGCCCCATGCCTAAGAAACAGATGCTCAAAATGGCTGAAGATTTGATCTCTTTAATCAGGGGTTTCCAACCCCCCACCCGACAAAAGGCCTAGACAAGAGGAATATTATGCCTCCTCTGATCAAGTGTCTATTTCCTCAGGCTCCTCTGAGGACCAAGATTACTCCTTCTCCCCTTATGAAGATTCTGATGCTGAGGATTCTGTTCCCTCAGCTTCTCCTCCTGAAGACTACTCCTTTGGGGAAACTTTACACACTATGAGGGAACATGTTCACTGGGAAGGTCAGGACTACTCTGACTCAAAGAAAAGGCTCAGAGAGTTTCTTTTACTCCCCCAGCACAGACCACTTGCCATCTCCCCAGTTTTAGACATTGTGGATGATGTTTTCTTAGAATCCAGTTTGAACCCAGATTTTCTGCCTCCTGCTCCAGCCAAACCTGACAGATACTATAGAGTGCCTGATTCCCATAAATTCCTTTATAAAAGCCCTGTTGCTGATCCAGAGACTCCCAGGGTCCCAAAGGGGCTAAGGCTTCTATGGCAAAAAATCCTGTACCCTCTGAAAGAGACTCCAGAGCACTAGACAGGTGGGGGAAAAAGGTTTACACCTCAACCACTCTAGCTATGAGGGCACTAAATTGCCAATTTCACATGCTAAAATATCAGCAATTTCTAATGTCTCAGTTAAGACAAAAAATGAGCACACTCCCTCTACAGTCTGAATTGAAAGAAATGCAGGATCTGTTGCATGCAACTGAACAGGTGGGCAAACATACTTTACAATGTGGATTTGATTCTTTGGAGGCTTCCTGCAGAGCAGCTGTCACTGGGTCTGTTATACGTAGGCATGCTTGGTTAAAGGAACAAACTCTGCCTGATCATGTTAAAGCAAAGCTTCTAGATGCTCCCTTACAGCAGGATATATTTTTTGGAGTTAAAGCAGAACAAGTCTTAAAGAAAATGGAGTATAAGGCAAAATCTATGCAGACAATCAAAGATTTTCTACAGGTACTCGCTTCAGCAGAAATTGGCCAACAAATAATTAGTCCTTTCCAGCTACTGACAGACCACAGAGGGGTAAATACAGACGTCCAAGAGGCAGAGGCCAACCACAAGCCCAATACAAACCTCGACAATGGGGCACTGCAACACAGAAGGGAGGAGAAGACAGGTCCCAAACTACCAGAAGGCAAACTCAATGACTTGCACCTCATCTGACCAAGCAACACTCTCTTGGCAGCCCCCTTGGGAGGAAAACTCGCACTTTTTTTGGATAACTGGCACATTGTCACAAAGGACAAATGGGTCCTAGACATAATTTCACGAGGATACATATTCCATTTTCACACCTTGCCAATGAAAAGAGGAATGCCAAACCTGCCACAAAATCAATGGGCAGAGGCACAAAAACAAATTACAGCTCTCATGGACATGAGAGCCATTCAACTGGTACCTACACGAGAGCAAGGCCAAGGAATTTACTCAAGACTCTTTCTAGTTCCCAGAAAGGACAATGCCTGGAGACCAATTCTGGACCTTTCAATTCTAAACACCTTCTTACAAGTACCCAAATTCAAGATGCTAACACTACAGCAGCTTCTTCCCATGTTGGGCAAGAAAGCATGGCTAGTAACGTTGGACCTCAAGGAGGCATACCTGCATGTCCCTATCAGACAAAGTTGCAGGAGATTCCTCCGTTTCATTGCAGGTTCAACCCCTTACCAATTTTCTGCACTGCCCTTTGGCTTATCTACTGCGCCCAGGGTCTTCACAAAATGCCTGGCACCAGTAATTGCATACTGCAGACAAAGAGGAATTCAAATGTACCCATACCTGGACGACTGCCTCATCCAAGCAGAAAGCAAGGACATTCTCTTACAACATCTGGCTTTTGTAAAACATCAAGTTGCCTGGGGTACACAGTAAATGAAAAGAAATCAAAACTAGTGCCCTCACAAAATATGACATTCCTGGGTGCCAGCTTGAATACAACGGCCCAGAAGGCTTATCTGACGCCAGACAAACAACTACAACTGACTCAATATTTCAAAACAATGGCAACAAAGACCCAACTTCCTGCAAGAAAAATTCTGCAGGCCTTGGGCTTCATGGCATCTTGCATACTACTAACACCGTTTGCAAAGCTGCATATGAGGAAATTACAGTGGTACCTAAAAAGCGTATGGTCTCAACACAGCCACAGCTTGTCACAATGATATCTCTTATTCCCTGCCTACAACAGGAGTTTCTATGGTGGTCACAGGCATGTCACCTCAACAAGGGTCAGCCTTTCACCTTGCCCCCAGCCAGGCAAACTATGACAACAGATGCATCGGACTATGCCTGGGGGGCACACATGGCAGGACAGTGCGTTCATGGCGTCTGGACTGCAGATCAAAGGAATCTGCACATCAATCAAAAAGAGATGCTAGCTGTACAGAATGCTTTGACAGTCTTCAAGAATCTATTACATCCAGGACAACTTACAATAAGGACGGACAACACCACAGTAATGTGATACATAAACAAACAAGGGGGTACATACTCCTACCCTCTATGCAGGCAAGCAATGACCTTGTGGAACACAGCTCTTGCTTACCAAGTTCAGTTACAAGCTCAATTCCTGCCAGGAAAAAAGAACACATTGGCAGACGACCTCAGCAAAAACATCATGGATCCCCACGAGTGGAGGCTGGATCCACAAGTATTTGCAATGATAACTCAAAAATGGGGCCTTCCAGACATAGACCTGTTTGCCAGTCCTCAAAACTGTCAGCTAACAAAATTTTGCACAAGGACACTTCACCATCAAGCTTGGAAAGTGGACGCACTCTCATTCAGTTGGAAAAACCTGACGGTATATGCCTTACCTCGATTGCCTCTCCTCACAAAGGTGCTTCTGAAAATCAGAAAGGAGAGACCACGACTGGTACTCATAGCCCGAGACTGGCCACACCAGCACTGGTACCCACTATTGAGGAATATGGCCCAGGGCCCACCTTGGATTTTACCACAAATTGCCCATTTGCTCACACAGCAAAACAATCAGATTCTTCACAGCCAGCTCAAAACCTTAAATCTGGCTGCATGGCAAATCACCTAAGCATCCAGCCAGCTCCTCTTTCCCAAACAGTTATGAATGTTATTCTGGAAGCTAGGAGGCCCAGCACCAGGAAGGCCTACTCGGACAAATGGAAAAGGTTTTGCGCTTGGAACCAAGCTAAAGGCCAAAACACACTTCAGCCTCACATGCCTCGGATTCTACAGTATTTAACTGAGATGTTGCACAAAGGACTTTCCTTTTCCTCCATTACAATCCATGCATCAGCTATTTCAGCCCACTACAACACGGATCCACCCTTATTTTCACATCCACTTCTAAGGCAGTTCCTCAGAGGGGCAAAAAACTTTTGGCCCCCCAGGAGAGCACCTACACCAACATGGGACCTCAATTTTGTTCTGGAAAAACTTGCGCTACCTCCTTTTGAACCAGCTTTCTCTGCAGATCTACAGTTTCTATCATGGAAGACTGCCCTGCTGCTAGCAATAACTTCAGCTAGAAGAGTCTCAGAGCTGCAGGCACTAATGGCAGTGGAACCTTTCCTCATTTTCCATCAAGACAGAGTTTCTCTACAAACTAATCCTTCCTTCATGCCTAAGGTGGTTTCCAGTGTGGCTTTAAATCAAACCATCCACTTACCCACTTTCTTCCCAAATCCACAGAACAAAGGAGAAAGACTCCTGCATTCCTTGGACATTCACAGGCAACTTCGTTACTACTTGGATAAAACTAAGGCTTTCAGAAAATCTGACCAGCTCTTTGTATCCTATGTTACAGCTTCACAAGGGAAGGCTATATCAAAACAAACCATTTCCAAATGGATAGGACATTGCATTCGTTTTTGCTATACCCATTATGGAAAACCAGTTCCTGCTACCATTAGGCCCCACTCTACCAGGGCAACAGCTACTTCTACAGCCTTCCTCAGGGGTGTTCCAACCAAGGAGATTTTGGAAGCTGCAACTTGGAGTTCAGTACACACCTTTACCAAACACTATCACTTACCACTTTACTCTAAGACTAGAGCTGGCTTCGCCACTGCAGTTCTGCAGGGCCTTCTAGCCTCCTCTAACCCTCTATGACTCCTCCATCCTTCCTTAGCTTTGGGATTCTACCCAATTGTGATGACTGCAGCAGGGTAACACGATGAACATAGTACAGTTTTGTACCTACCATAAATGTAGATGTTCGAGTGTTCACCCTGCTGCAGTCCAGGTTACCCTCCCTCCATCCCTTCTGATCTAACTGGCAAAATCTCTACAATACCTTCCTGATGTATTTGCTTATAGCTGGAGGGATTTTGTGTTTGTGCAAAAATTGCTTAATTTGGTACTAATTACTGACCACCTTTTTGGGGGCACCTGACATCTGGGGCAAGAAAAACTGAAGAAAATGGCGCCGGATGCAATATATATATACCCTGGCGACTGACGTCAGGGAAGAAGCGACAGCAACGACGCCGACCAAGACTTTGGAATTCGCCGACTGGGACCGCCTGACGACAGGATAACCCAAGTGTGATGACTGCAGCAGGGTGAACACTCGAACATCTACATTTATGGTAGGTACAAAACTGTACTTTCTTCCACCATAATCTAGCTTCCTACTTGGGGGATCCTGATAGTTAGGCCAAGAAAAACTAATGTAATGGTGTCGGCTGCCTGATTTTATACCACTGATGACCTGACGTCAGTCCTGGAGTGACAGCAACCGCTGCAGAAATACTAAGCCTCTGGTATTCGGGCCTACTGAGGGTTACCCCTGGCAGGATAACCCAAATGTGATGACTGCAACAGGGAATACACTGGAACATCTACATTTATGTAAGTGTACACAACTGTACTTTTTGCGCAGTAAAAAGTAAGTAGTCATTTTCCACAAACACCCTAGCATTGTCCGTTTTCAATGCATTTCCGTTTTTACCCATTTTTTTTCCTTCTGCTGATGCAACTGCATTTTAATCAGTAATCAGTATGGGTCTTATCTGCTTTCTGCAGGCTGATTTTGCATCATAGATATGAAGCACCATGTCGATTAACAAATTGTCCAGTGGCTCACTAATCTAGTTACTTGTTTGTACTTAGTACAGTGTGATCTCCAGTTTATTTAGTATTGAAACCAGCATAAGAATCCATTTTGATATTCTTCGTGTCTCACTGTTGCAGTCATTACATTTGAGTAATCCTGCTGGCAGGTTGCCCTCAGTTGGCCTGAATTCCAAAGTCCTGGGTCCTGAGTCGGCTGCTGTCGCCCCTTCCCTGGCGTCAGGTCATCAGGGGTATAAAAGATGCGGCCGATGCCATTTTCTTTAGTCTTTCTTGCCGTGCGGTGTCTGAAGCAGAAGCAGTTCGCAAGTGCCGGTCAGCTGACTCCTAAGATTTTCGTGTTCGAGTTTCAAATCCGAAGTCTTCAATAAAGCTAAGTACCCCATTGGGGAAACTTTTTTTCTTTCTCCAGACTGATGTCAGAAAAAGTAAATAATTGTATTTCTTGTGGAAAGCAAATACCTCATAAGGATTTTCATTCTTACTGTGTTCCTTGCCTAGGCCCTGATCACAATGTTTCTGGTTGTCGGTTTTGTGCTAGATTTAACCAATGCACTATTAAGCGTCGGTATGATTTTACTTTAAACTATTTTGGACGCTGGTTTAATTATCCAGAAATGTCATCAGATAGCCATCCAACTACCGGAGTTCACAAAAAACGCAAAGAAAAGGAGCGAGATAGACAACCGAGGCCCAAAACCAACAAAGCTTCTCCTAAGCCAGTCGCCGGTTCTCAGTGAGGTGCTTTCGCAGCCCCTGACGCCCGCTACTTTAGAGTCGCAGGCCGCTACCGACTCCCACGTGGAGTCGGCCATGCCACTGGAAACTCAAGGTATTGGAGCCTCGGATACTATTCCTTCAGATGTTTCCGGAGCTGCTGAGCAGGCACCGGCTTCTGAGGGTGTATTCAGACCTAAACATCTATATATTAAACCGACTTCAGCTTCAAAGGCAAAGACTAAAGCACCTTCTAAAGCAAAGAAACAAACTCAAGAGCCACGTGGTCAGGCCTGTATGCCCAATAAACAGATGCTCAAAATGGCCGAAGACTTGATTACCTTGATCAGGGGTTCCCATCTCCCTCCTGATAAGAGGCCTAGGCAAGAGACTGATTATAAATCTTCAGATCAGGTTTCCATTTCTTCTGATTCCTCTTCTGCTCAGGAATATTCTCTTCCCCCCTATGAGGATTCTGGTGCTGAATAATCTATACCTTCAGCCTCTCCTCCAGAGGACTATTCTTTTGGGGAAACCTTGCATACCATGAGGGAGCATTTCCACTGGGAGAGCCAAGATTTTTCAGAATCTAAAAAGAAGCTCAGGGATTTCCTTTTACTACCTCAACACAGGCCACTAGCCATTCCACCTGTGCTAGACATTGTAGATGATGTGTTTTTGGAGTCTAGTCTTACTCCTGACTCCTTACCTCCAGCCCCTGTTAAGCCTGACAGATATTACAGGGTTCCTGACTCTCATAAATTCCTTTTTAAAAACCCTGCTGCAGACCCAGAAACTATTTCACAGGGTCCCAAGGGAGTTAAGGCTTCCTCTGCAAAAAACCCTACCCCGTCTGACAGAGATTCTAGGGCACTGGATAGATGGGGAAAAAGGTATACACATCTGCTACCTTGGCTATAAGGGCCTTAAACTGTCAGTTTCATATGCTCAAATATCAGCAACATGTCATGGCATTGCTTAAATAGAAAATGTTAAACTCTGAATGTGCAGAAAACAAGGAAATGCAGGATTTATTGCATGCAGCTGAACAAGTTGGAAAGCATACTTTGCAATGTGGTTTTGATTCTCTGGAGGCCTCCTGCAGGGCCGCAGTTACGGGTTCTGTAATTAGGAGGCATGCTTGGTTAAAGGAACAAAATCTGCCTGATCATGTCAAAGTTAAATTATTAGATGCACCTTTATAGCATGATCCTTTATTTGGTGTTAAGGCAGAAGAGGTGTTATAGAAAATGGAGGACAAAGCTAAATCTATGCAAACTGTCAAAGATTTTTTACAAGTACAACCACCTAGGTTTAGTAGACACTGGCCAACAAAGAATTGGTCCTTTCCTGTGTCAGACAGACCTCAAAGGGGCAGACCCAGACGCCCTAGAGGCAGATCCCAGGCGCAAGGTTCATACAGGTCAAAGCAATTGGGTGCCTCTACCTCCAAAGTTGGAGAAGATACATTTCAGCCATACAGGAAACAGTCCCAATGACTTCCCCCCTGCCTGCACCAATCACTTATCTCCTGGCAGCACCCTTAGGGGGAAAATTAGCACTTTTTTCTCAAAATTGGCACATCATAGCCCAGGACAAGTGGGTTCTAAATATCGTGTCACAAGGCTACAAGTTCCATTTCCATACCCTGCCAAAGGCAAACGCCTGCCAGATCTGCCAAAAAAAAACAATGGGCAGAGGCACAAAAACAAGTCTCCTCCCTCATGGACATGGGGGCCATTCAACAAGTACCAGAGCAAGAGCAGGGACAAGGATTTTACTCAAGACTGTTCTTGGTACCCAGAAAGGACAAGGCCTGGAGGCCAATACTGGACCTATCTATTCTGAACACATTCCTGGCTATACCAAAATTCAAGATGTTGACTTTGCAGCAGCTTCTGCCCATGCTGGGCAAGAACGCCTGGCTTGTGACTTTAGACCTAAAAGAGGCATACCTGCATGTCCCAATCAGACATTTATGCAGAAGATACCTCAGATTCAAGGCTTGCTCAATGCATTACCAATTCACTGCACTGCCCTTTGGCTTATCTACTGTGCCCATGGTCTTTACAAAGTGCCTGGCACCAGTAATTGCATTTTGCAGACAAAGAGGAATTCAAATATATCCTTACTTGGACGACTGTCTAATTCAAGCAGAGAACAAGGACATTCTTCTACAGCATCTGGCATTTGTGAAAAGGCTTCTAACATGTCTAGGGTGCACAGTCAACGAAAAGAAATCAAAACTAGTACCCTCTCAAGAGATAATATTCCTGGGTGCAAGCTTAAATACAACTGCCCAGATGTTTTACCTCATGCCAGACAAACAAAGGCAACTGACTACCTATTTCAAAATGATGGCAACAAAGACCCAGTTATCTGCAAGAAACATTCTGCAGGCTTTGGGCTTCATGGCATCCTGCATCCTACTAATTCCATATGCAAGACTGCATATGAGGAAACTACAATGGTACCTAAAAAGTGTTTGGACTCAACATTGCCACAGCCTGGAAACTATGATTACTCTCATTCCCTGCCTGCAACAGGAGTTTCGATGGTGGGCAAAGGCTTGTCACCAAAACAAGGGACAGCCATTCACATTACCCCCAGCCAGGCAGACATTAACAATGGATGCATCAGATTATGCCTGGTGGGCCCACATGGCAGGAAGATGCATTCAGGGCACATGGGCCTCAAACCAAATGCATCTACATATCAATCAAAAAGAGATGCTAGCTGTTCAAAATGCCCTGACAGCCTTCAAGGACCTACTTCATCCAGGACAACTACTGATACAGACAGACAACACCACGGTCATGTGGTATATAAACAAGCAGGGGGGCACACATTCTTACCCCCTTTGCAGACTAGCCATTACATTGTGGGACACAGCTTTGACTTACCAAGTACATCTGCAGGCACAATTCCTGCCAGGAAAGGAAAATACTCTGGCAGACAAACTAAGCAGAAACCTCATGGATCCCCACGGGTGGCAGTTGAATCCACAAGTCTTCAGCATGATAACAAGGAAATGGGAATGCCCAGACATAGATCTATTTGCCTCCCCTCACAACTACCAACTAAAAAGATTCTGCACAAAGACTTACCACAGACAAGCATGGAAATTGGATGCCCTATCTTTCAGCTGGAAAAACCTATCAGTATATGCCTTTCCCCCACTGCCTCTCCTACCCAAAGTACTCCTAAAGGTCAGACAGGAGAAGCCAAAGATGATACTAATTGCCCCAGACTGGCCCCGCCAGTACTGGTATCCAATACTAAGGAACTTGTCTCAATGCCCAGCTTGGACCTTACCTCAAATACCTCATCTACTGTCCCAGCAAAACAATCAGATCCTGCACAGCCAACTCGGGACTTTAAACCTGGCAGCATGGCGGCTAATGTAGTCATACAGAACACACCTCTCAGTAAAGCTGTGATGGATGTCATTTTGGAAGCCAGAAGGCCTAGTACTAGAAAATCTTACGCTGGAAAATGGAAGAGATTCTGTGCTTGGAACCAGGCACAAGGGACTGATACAGCTGTGCCAAATATTCCTCAGATTTTGCAATACTTAACTGAGATGCTGGACAAAGGCCTATCTTTTTCATCTATTAAAATTCATGCCTCTGCCATTTCGGATCATTACAATACAGAGCCACCAATCTTTTCTCATCCCTTATTAAAGCAGTACCTCAGAGGAGCCACAAAATTTAAGGCCTCCAAGGAGATCACCAGTGCCTGCATGGGACCTCAACTATGTCTTGGAAAAACTCACCCTGCCTCCTTTTGAGCCAGCTGCTACTGCTGATATAACGGTTTTATCTTGGAAAACAACTCTGGTCCTAGCAATAACTTATGCAAGACTAGTTTCAGAGCTACAGGCACTCATGCCTGTGGAACCTTTTATCATTTTTTTTATCCAGACAGGGTCTCTCTGAGGACAAACCCAACATTTATGCCTAAGGTGGTGTCCAGTGCGGCTCTTAACCAAACCATTCATCTGCCAAGTTTTTATCCAAATCCACAGAACAAGGGGAAGAGAATTCTGCATTCTTTGGATGTACACATACAGCTTAGATTCTACTTGGACAGAACCAACGTTTTCAGAAAGACAGAGCAATTACTAGTGGCATATGCTGCAGGATCACAAGGAAAGGCTATCTCAAAGCAGACTATTTCAAAGTGGATAGGCCACTGCATTCATTTCTGCTACTTACACCATGGCAAGCCAGTGCCCAAGGGCATTAGGCCACATTCAACCAGAGCTGCAGCCACTTCAGCAGCCTTTCTCAGGGCAGCACTACCAAGGACATTTTAGAGGCTGCTGCTTGGAGTTCAGTGCACACCTTTACAAAGCACTATCATCTACCACTCTACTCTAAATCTAGGGCAGGCTTTGCCACTGCAGTTCTGCAGGGCCTCTTAGCCACTCCTAACGCTGTTTAGCTCCAGCCTCCCATCCATAGCTTTGGGACTCTACCCAAATGTAATGACTGCAACAGTGAAACATGAAGAACATAGTACAGTTGTGTACACTTACCATAAATGTAGATGTTCGAGTGTATTCACTGTTGCAGTCCAGTTTACCCACCCACCATCCCCCTTTTTCTTCTGATGGAACCTATCTTTCCTTCTCTGATTTATACAACCTATGTGGTGTATTTGCTTGTAGATGACGGTAAAGTTTATATCGGTGCATGTATGTATGTGTATATATATATATATATATATATATATATATATATATATAAATTTTGGCTACCCTTTTAGGGGGCACCTGACATCTGGGGCAAGAAAAACTAAAGAAAATGACGTCGGCCACATCTTTTATACCCCTGACAACCTGACGTCAGGGAAGTGGCGACAGCAGCCGACGCAGGACCCAGGACTTTGGAATTCTGGCCAACTGAGGGCAACCTGCCAGCAGGATTACCCAAATGTAATGACTGCAACAGAGTGAATACACTCGAACATCTACATTTATGGTAAGTGTACACAACTGTACTTTCCCAGGAGGTTATTTTTTCCCTATATATTTTGTGGGGAAAGTTCTTAGTGATGGTAAATGGGGTTAAAAGGTCAAACCAAAGTTTTAGATCTATGTTTGCATTGACAAGTTTCCTAAAGGAATTGATGTAATGATTAATCAGTGTTGTTTTAGAATGTTTTGTTATATTATATTATATACTTATGCATAGTATGTACCAGGGTTTGTTTGATTTGTCTATTATTAAATTTTTTTTAACAGATTAAATTAATTTGTTAATATAGCCGTTATTAATTCTTTCCAGTTGGCAAAATAATTTAGGTTTATCCAGTCTATTGTAGTTTTAAGCACAGATGCTTTTATATATGTTTCTATTTCTGGGAGGTTCAATCCTCCTTGTTTCCAGGGTTTAATGTGATGATTTAGAGCTACTCTATTCTTTTTGGGATACCATAAAAATTTTGTTAAACATGCATTTATTTCTTTAAGAACACATCTTTCAGTAATTAACTGTATTGTCTAATGTTACATATAGTATTTTTGGCAGTAAGACCATTTTTATTAATTGCAATCTATCTTCAAAAGTTAATATAATTTTGTTCCACTTTTCTATATATATTTTTATTGTTTCAATAATGTTTTTATAATTTATTAATATTGTTTCGTTTATATTTTTGCATAACACTATTCCTAAATAATTTAGTGTGAGTTCTTGTTTTCCTATGATGGATTTGTCTTTAACTTGTTGGTCTTTTTTCTTATTTAAAAATAGGAATTTTGATTTTGGTCTATTAAAGTGTAGACCCGAAATCTTATAAAATTTCTCCATTACTACTTCTAGCTCTCCTAATGACTCTCTGGAGTTTGATAGGGTTTATAAAATATCATCAGCAAAAAGCATTATTTTAGATATGTACTGGTCATAGACTTCTATTCCTTTTATTCTTGGATTATTGCGTATTATTTCTGCAAGTATTTCTATAGCCAAAGCAAATAGAATAGGAGAAAGGGGACATCCTTGTTTAGTACCTTTCGTTATATGGATAGATTCTGAGGTGAAAGGACCTAATTTAATGTAGACTAAGTTATTAATATATATGTTGTTTAGTAATAATATGAAGGGGGGAGGAAATTCAAATAATGCTAAAGTTTTAAATAGATATTCCCAGTTGAGGGAATCAAAGGCTTTTTCTATGTCTAATCCGATTACAAGTGTTTCTCTATTTTCTTTATTCACAATCTATAAGAGTAAGTATCCTTTTAATAATACCATGTGGTCATAGCTATTTCTGACTTCTTCAAACTTAACAGCTCATCAAATTGGTTATTTAATGCCTTTTCTATATTTCCAACAATTTTCCTTTGTTCATTCATATATTCATCCAAAGGCTGACGTAGTTTAAACACTTCTGAGTGCATCTGATTTATTTTTTCTTTTCATTTACAAGAAGCCATCTCAGTTCTGATTTCTGCTGATCAGCTACAAGTTTTCTCCCATCCCAAACTTTCTTCTCAGTTTTTCTTTTTCTTCGTTTTCCCAGATTTATTTTTTCTTTGCCTGTATCCAGGCAAGTGCATCCACTATCCAGGAAACAAACACCACTCAAATGTATAAATAACTTTTACCAGCTTTTTTTGACAGCTTCTTAGTTTTCATGAGTGGAGAGTTTTGCTACTCAGTCAGCACCATCTTGGAAGTACAGAATTTAAAATAATGTATGTATTTTTGAATGCAGCAGTTATTTGTAGTTTTTGTAACTAAATTTTAAGGGTTAAAGCCAGACAGGAAGGTTCTGGAGTAGTCATTCACTTTGTAATAAGTAATGTTTATAAGTGTATCATGGAATGATAGTCATCTGTCAAATCCTGTAAAAAGATCCAAGTTATTTGTGTACATTAAGAAAATTAAGCCTCTGTTTGTATTCCTGCAAGAAATACATTTCATACTGAGCATTTGAAACTAGGGAATCATTGGTATAAATTGTTACAGCTTTCATCATATCCATCAGGAAGCTGAAGTGGGTGCTGTTATACTATTGCAAAAAAGTATGGCTTTTTGTGGATGAGACAAGACGTTAATAGATAAAATTTGCTCAATTACTTCTGAAGGCACCAGAGCAAGTAATTCATAAAAATGATGGAGCTGCACTCAGAATGCTGAATTTCAGGGTAATGTAGATAAAATGCTTGGTTATAGGGTTGACCAAGTTGAGAGGGCCCCTAGATTTTGAATTAATACCTGAAGGACAAAAGCATTAATCTCAGACAACAGGAGAGGTCAGTATGCAAGATATTAAATCATAGGAAAGGGAGGACTTGTGAGAAACCTGGAGAGATATTGAGATGTCTTGTTCATTTTTATGCATGATTTTGTGAAGCAGAAGCAGTTTGGGATGTAAAAACACATATAAACTGCTTCCTAAGCAAGCACCCATTAAAAGGTTTGAACTAGGATCAGGGGAACTACTTGATGCAAAATATTACAGAGGATTAGGTGGAAACAGTGTTAAGGAAGAAAATGGGCAAAACACCCAGACTTGGATGGCTTACCATTAGAAATGTGTGTAACGTTTAAAAACATTATGGGCTTTGCTAAACTGTGAATCACATAAAAGTCCATGTAGTCTAGGGCATACAGAGTGTAAATCCAATGTAAAAAAATGCAAAGGTTGTACAAAAAAACCTTTAGCACTTTCGTCCACCATAACCGAAATTTATTCAGAAACACTTGCCACTTTCGTCCACCATACTTTGGACTTCTTCAGAACGTAATAACCATGTCTTAAACCCCTTTAAGTATACAACAGTGTCCAATTAATCCGTCAAGTAAGTCATACTTGATATTTAAAATCAGTTATTAGAATAAAAAAAACTTATCTTTTAAAATAATTGAGCTAAAATCAAAAAGTATATAGTAATTAAAAGTCACATTCTGAACTAACAAGTTGCACACATACTTAAACATCACAATTTTAGCAGCCCTCATTGTAAGCACAGGCTGAATAGAAATATGTTCATTTAACCCTGGTTTAACCATAGCATATAATTTAATTTTCCAGAGTAGTTCCTGACCTCCCCTGCCATTTGGGTGTACAGTTTCTAAAACGCCAAACTCAAATTTCACAAATCTTTCACCTAACAGAGTGTTTGCACAAAGCATTATTTAATTTGGCTTTCTTTATGTCATATACATGTTCGTACATTATTTAGATAATTTCCTTTTGGTTTTCCCTACATAATAAGAATAACATTGATTACAAATAGTGTATACTAGGCCCTTCAAATCACGGTTTCCCTTTTCTAAAATATTTTTTACTGATACACTAGTTATTCAAAATAAACTCTTTTCTCCATGATATAACAGTAACTACATCTACCACATTTGTAGTACCCTTCTGTCTCCCACCACTTCCTTTTTCCAGTATTTCTTTTATGTTTGTGCGATGATGTGAATTAGTGCCAGCTATGCCAGAAAGAATCGGGCAGTGCATGTGAAACATGCCAGCATAGCTATCTGGAATTTTGTAAAGAATTTTATGTCATTTGTATATCAAACTGATTAGTAGAGATGCTTGTGTTAAGAATGTATTTGTAAATCTGCTTGTGTTAAAAATGAATCAACAGTGGATCCTGCTGGACAGAAAAGAAATGTACATGTATGTCAGGCTGTACTGTGGTAACTGCTGAAATGTATATATGTTAACAGAGGATGCTGGTAGAGAAGGAGTTAAGCTCAGCTCAAATTACTTTAGGAAAAATAGTTTGAAATTAAATTACTTGGTGTAGGCCATAAATACTGTATCTCACAGGTCTGAATGCAGCCAGATATGCACCATTGTGAAAACAAGGACTAGGAATCCTGTTCTATTGTCCTTCATGGTGAACTAATTGCTACTCTGGAAAGGTGGAAGTGTTGAAATGGTTTTATAGTTTCCAGATGCTGTAACACATCTTAGCAAAGTTCTGTGTGTGTATTGTGACATGTATGTGCAAGATCCTGGATCATCATCTAGTGAAGGGGGTAGTGTGGGAACCAGAGAGTCAGGTGATCAGATGTGATGTCATTCTGTAATCCAGCACTGAAATGATGCTTTAATACTAGATGAGACAGAGGTCTCAGGGCAGTCTGTTTGTTGAACCTGACAAGAAAGACCACTCACCCACATCATCTTGCCTTGCTCTATTAAGTAAGTAGGAAGCAGGAATTCTTTAGATCAGTCAGGAAAATATAATGAGATTAATTACATATTGTTTTTCCTGTATCTGTGTGAATCTTTCCATCTGTGTTATTTTTAATATTTCCTGTGATTGAAACTCTGGTGTTTATTGTAAATAGATACTCAGTATTTTCATGTTCTTTTATTATTTATTATTAAATATATTTAAACTTTTCATTGTGGTTGGTCTTTTTAGAAAATGTGTAACCTTTGAGAGTATGTATATTTATTTAGTGATGCTGTGGCATCACGCTCCTGAAAGTCTTGCTGTTTGGTCAACATTGCTGTTGGTATTAGTATTAATTTCACTCATTATAATTAGATACTTTAAGAGCCTTAGAGTAGCTGGCTGGTGGCAGTGGAGCTACCTTCTAGCCTGGGCAGAGGAGATAGATTGGGTAATCTGTGCCTTCCTTTCCCAGGTGTGTGTGTGTGTGTGTGTGTGTGTGTGTGTGTGTGTGTGTGTGTGTGTGTGTGTGTGTAAATCAAATCTCAGAGTGTGTATGTCAGCTACTTGGAGCAGAGATACAGAACTCCTTAGTGGGCAGTGTGGAGTCTTATTTGGGGCCTGGGGAGAGAGAGAGTGTCCAGCAGCCCTTTGTTGGGGGAATCTGTACTCCTGGAGGTGTTTGGTACTGGCCCATCTACGTCCTGGGTAACTCCACCCATTGACAAGCTCATTAACATGAGCTCCCAGTGGGCATTGTGGGATCCAGAAACCATTGAGCCAGTCCCCAGAAAACCAGATAAGATGATAACAGCTCGAGAGGATAAGCACTTTTGGTCCAAGGGTGTGCCTGTTGATGTCATGGTTGTGGCAGTAGCCACTAAGAAGAACTTCCAGAGGAAAGTTCTTCTGTTCAGCCCCCAACAAGTAGTCTCGGGTGAAGGACAGGTTCAGAAAGTTTGTCTATGCTTCAGCGACCTTTGCATTAACACATTACAGCCGAGTGACATCTCCAGGTGTTTCTGCAGTTACCTCCTCTTGTGCCTCTAGGCATCAGATATTGCCTGTTCATATCTGCATTAATAATTCCAAAACCATGTTACATACAAGGTATCAGAATATTTTATCTTGAAGCATACATGATGGCAAACACAGTTGTATTGATATATGACCTCTATCGATGAGTATTTGTTAGAACTGTAAGGTGATATCTTCATTTTTTAAAGGCTGAAGCCACAACCACTGAGAGTTAAATGTACTACTCAGAAGAGCTCTATTATTGGGAATGAGTTAAGGTCACTGAATTATTTGGCACATTTTATGAGACTACAGAGGGACCTGATTAAGAAATTATCAGATACCCTTTCGGGATCCATTTCTGAAGAGGTGAAAGCATCTATCACCTCTCATTTGGCTACCCTACAATCAGTCTCTAACTCCTCTATGAGAGTCATTTGTAATTTAACAGAAGGAACCTCTAGAGTAGCAGGTTCAGACATTGCCATCAGAAGACACACCTAGATGCATTTATATGATTTTGTGGAGCCCTTTAAATCTTCATTGATCAAAGCTCCTTGTAATGTAATGTCTCTATTTGGCCCCAAGGTTAAAGTTGCTTTGTCCAGGTGTAAGAAGGATGGAAAGACTTTTTCTGCCATGGACATACATTTTTCTACCCTTCAAAGATCCTTTTCAAGTCGACAGAGGCAGACGGGGGAATTCTAATGGTAGACGCCACCCTTGCGGCAGAAGTGGCCCATGGAACCAATGTTTCAGAGATTCTTTCTTTGGTAAACCTTTTCAGCACTCCTGAAAGGAGGCCCGATTGTCCCCCCTCTGGAGGCAATCAGGGGTTGTTTGTCCCTGCATCAGAGAGCCTGGCTAGAAATAAAAAAAATACTTGGGTGCAGAGGATCATTTCAAGAAGTTATATAATACCATTTTCCCTTTATCTTCCCAATTCAAGAAAATTCTTTGATGTTCCAACCAATCAGAGGGAACAAGCAGCAATTAAATTTCAAAAGCTGCAAGAAAGAGTCATCCAAATGGTCCCCCAGATCAGATAGAGTCCGGAACTTACTCAAGATTCTTTTTAGTGCCAAAGAAACAGGGGACTTAAGACCAGTTCTGGACCACAGTATTTTAAACAAATCCATTAAAAAAATCCAAGTTCCAGATGGTCACGGATTAGTTCATTCTCCCATTTTTTGGAAAAGGATGATTGGATGTGCTCAGTAGATCTTCAGGATGTATACTATCATATAAAGATGAACAGATGATCCAGAAGGTTCTTGCGCTTCTGGCTAGATGCCAGTCACTACCAGTTCAGAGTTCTGCCCTTTGGTCTCACCACAGCCCCCCAGGGTGTTTACCAAATGCATGACAGTAGTAGGAGCTCATTTGAGACTGTAGGGATTCAGAGTGTTTTCTTACATAGATTCATAGATTAGTACTAAGCTAACTGCCCTTGCGAGCCATTTTAAACCTAGCCAATTATCCCTTGTGAGTCTCAAACCCTGCACCTTGTGTTTGTAAGGCAAACACCTTAACCATTAGGCCACCCTCCCAACCCTCCGCCCTGACCAGGCATTAGCATATTTTGGCAAGAGAAAAAGTGATCCAGACATCTGTACTAGGAATAACCATAAGCTATAAAAATGTCTCATCTAGAACCAAGTCAAAGTGTAGAGTTCATAGGAGCACTGTTTGATACAAAATCAACTATAGCCTCACTTCCCCTCTACAGAGTTCAAAGAATAAGATCACAAGTAGAAAAGATAGTCTGTGATACCAGAATCTCAGCCCACTTGGTCCTTCATGAGTTGGGGTTAGTGGCAGCAGCAATAACATTACTACCCTTAACCAGATTTCACGTGAGAGTTCTCCAATGGATGCTGGCCTTCCAGTGGTCAGTACTTCACCTTCCTTTTTCTGCTCTACTACGAGTCTCCAGCATATGCAAGAGGGATCTAATGTGGTGGATTCAGTCAGAAGAAGTTTTACTAGGCTGTTTGTTCGTTCAGCCGAAGGCCATTGTGATCATGGATGCTTCCCAGCTATGGTGGCTGGGGGCATTACCTGGAAAAGATAGTCCAAGATACATGGTTCTCCAAAGAGGTCATTTTGCATATCAATGCCCGTGAATTTAGAGCAGTACTTTTAGTGTTGCAGCCCTTTCAGACTGCAGTCCCTTCAAAAACAATTGCGATTCAAACAGACAACACGTCAGTGGTTTGGTCCATCAGCAAACAAGGAGGAACCAGATCTTACCCCCTTGTGTCGAGAAGTGTTCAGAGTTTGGCATTGGGCAATCTCTTCCAACCGCTTTCTTATAGCAATGCATGTTCCAGGGAAGCTCACTGTGTTAACAGACAATCTGAGCAGGTACGTACTACTACCTCCCAAATGGTCCCTCAACAAGAATGTAGCAGAATTGATTTTCCTTCAGTGGGGTCAGCCTTGCTGTGATCTCTCTGCATCTCCCCTAAACAATAAGTGCAGCAGCAACTACTTTTCCCCAATCCCCCCACAGGGGGAGTCACCAGCCAAGGAATGCTCTTCTCCACATTTGGCCCCAAGTCATTTGATTCCAAAGTTCCTACAGAGAGCTGCCAGGTTGAAGACCAATGTCATCCTCCTCACACCCTGTTGACCAAGGTCATCCTCGTTGCACCCTGTTGGCCTCAACAGATTTGGTTTCCCTTCCTGTGGCTTCATTTAATTCATTAGTCTTAGATTCTGCATCCAGCTCCAGATCTGCTGTCTCACCTGACAGGCACGATGTATCCAGACCTCCCCAATCTCAAGCTGACATTTGATTACTTCATTTCCAGTAGTAGCCAGACAACCTATGCTCTCGTCTCCTGTCTGCTAGATTTTGTTTTCCTCCCTTAAACCATCTACAGGGAAACATTTTGCTAGTAAATGGAAAAGGTTTGTACACTGGGCACTGCAAAATGATGTGGAACCTTTTTCTGCTCAGCTTTATAATAATCTTGATTTCTTGACGCTTCTTTTCAATCAAGGAGTTACTTTGACAGTTACAGTTCAGTTGGCAGCCGTTTCTAATTTCTATATTGGATTTGATGGTTCCTCACTCACTCCACATAAATTTTGTAAAACCCTTTTAAGAGGCACACTTCTGTTAAAAACCCCATTTAACGATCCTACTCTTCCTTGGGATCTAACTCTGGTACCGCAAGCCCTGGTTCACCTACCCTTCGGACCAGCACATGCTTGTGATCTTAAATTTCATTTTTTGAAAACTTTGTTTTTGGTGGCCACTACATCAGCCAGATATGTTTCTGAAATTCAAGCCTTATCTGTGAAACCCCCATATCTAATTTTTCATAAAGATAGAGTCACATTACAAACTAATGCATCTTTTTTGACCAAGATAATTTCAGAATCTATCATTAACCAGTCCATCAGTTTACCAGTTTTCTTTCCAAAGTTTTCAAACAGTGGGCAAATATTTGTTAGATTTATTGGATGTTTAACTCCATTTCTGTTTATACAGAACAAAGAACATTAGAACTACAGATCAGTTATTTGTTTCCTTTGCTGATATGAAAATGGCTAAACCAGTATCCAAAATTATTGTATGGCTTACTGGCTGCATTTCCTTTGTTTACAACAAATTAGATATCCCTTTACCAAAGCAAGTTCATGCTCATTCAAGCAGGTCCATAGCAACTTCTTCAGTTTTTCATTCAAGGGCTTCCATGGATGAAATATGGAACTGCAACAAAATGTATTTATTTAATGTGAAATTGTTCGATCTCGCCGTTTGTTCTTACGCACGGGTTCGGTGCCGACCCTCTTCTCTGAGTCGGCCACATCGCAAGCTCTGCATCTAAGAGAAGCTCAAGGCCCAGTTCCTATCCCATGATCCCCTGCTGCTATCCCTCAGATCTAGTTTGCCGCTGCAACAGGTCGCGTCAACGGAGAGCTTGGGCCAGTAAAACTTTACTTATTCATGTTAAAAAAATAGCTTTTTTATTAATAAGTTAGTTTAAGAGTTGAGTGTGTGTGTTGTTTAGTTTATTAGTAGTTATAGTTGTAGGAGCGGCTGCTCCTAGGCAATAGGCTGGGTTTTTTTTTTACTGTCAGGGCTCTGGCAGAATTTTTTTCTATAATAATACTGCTTTTTATAATAATAATTATATATATATATATATATATATATATATATATATATATATATATATATATATATATGTATATATTTACTCTTAGTGTGTTTTTTGCAGTTATATTTACACCTGTAGTGTGGTTTGCTGTGTGTTTTCTACATTAGTGTTATTAGTGTTATTATATTTAAAGTTAGCTTGTAGTTATGTCTGAGAAAGCTAAATCAGGATTCAAGCGCTGTCAGTGTGGACAGAAGATGTCCATTACGGACAATCATACTTCCTGCGTCTACTGTCTTGGCCCACTCCACCTTCAGGAAGACTGTTCCATCTGTCATTCCTTTAGTGGAAGGGTCATGATGGAGAGATGCAGGAAGCTTATTGAGAGGGGCCTTCTAAAGCCCGATTTTCAAGAGGCCTTAGAGAAGGCCAACCAGGCATCGAAGTCTTCGAAGGGGTTGAAGACTTCGAAGGTATCGGAGCCCAAGTCTTCGGCTCCGAGCACCTCGATCAAGATTCGGTCGCCGGCTCCACAGACCTTGGAACTGGGCATCGAGCGGTTGTCTCGAATCGAGGCCCAGGTCTTGGAGCCGGTGTCAGAGGTGCCTCCGTCTTCAATCCTTCGCTCGGTGACCTCTTCGGCCCCTTCGACCCGTTCTTCCAGAGCGATGTCCGACACCGATGTGGATCGAGTGGTACAGAAGCTTATGGAGAACACGGCTTTGTCCAAACTCATTTCAGTTTCGTCCCAGTTGGTTTCGAAACTTGAAGCCCTCCCTGTCCCATCCATAGGTCCTCCTTCGAGACCCATCGAGTCTTCGGAGCCGGGAGTCGAGGATCTGATATTTGTTGATCCCCCGGTGCCGAAGCCTTCCTTAGTGCTGTCGGCACCACTGACTTCGACACCCTCGGAGCCCGTCGAGGCGTCTCGGAGCCGACGATCTCTCCTTGGTTCCGGGGTGGAGAGTCGAACTGAGCTTTCGGTGCCGACTCTTCCCCTCGGGGCCACGGTGCAGATTAGCTCGGCTCCGTCCTCTGGATTGGAGCCCATGGCTCCGGTACTGGGGAAGCTACCGTGTTCTTCGGATCCGGTGGAGTCCTCGGCCTGGGGCTCTGGTACCTTCGACGCCATGAGGAAGGTCTTGGCTGGTCAGACACTCACATCATCAGAATCCACTTCTCCTTCCCTGAAGGGACCGTGTTCTGCTTCTGCGCCCTCGATCCCCACCAAGCGTAGAGTCCCAATGCCTCAGTTAGCCCCAGAGGGTGTGAACCCTGTTCCTCGGAAGCTTCACCAGATGTCCCCTCTGATGAAATTCCGAGAAAGAGATTGTGCAAGAGGTGGCACATTGATTCCCCACTGGAATCATTGACATTGGACACCGACCTGGATGAGTCAGAGGGGTCCCCACGGTCCTCCCCGGAGGATGTCTCATTCGCTGACATCTTAGAAATTTTAAAACAGAGGGGTGGCTGGCAGACACTTGCCCCACTGAGGACTAGTCGGTGTTGCTGAAGGCATTTGGAGCTCAACCTTCCACTTCCTGGGTGACTCCGCCCTTCGACGAGCCAATGGATTTAATAGCTCGAAGCGCGTGGGAGGCCCCTGATACCGTAGAACCAGTCCCTCGGAGACCAAATAAATATATTACTGCCCCCCAAGATAAAGCTTTCCTTACCAAGGGAGTCCCTGTTGATGCTATGGTGGTGGCGGCAGCCACCAAAAAGGAAATGTCCGAAGCATCTTCCTCTGTTCATCCTCCTAACAAGGATTCTAGGACTATGGACAGGTATGGGAAGTGCGTATTTAGCTCAGTGATTTTTACCATGCGATCGCTGAACTACCTTACCCATTTTACGCGCCTTCAGAGAGATCTCATTAAGGAGTTGAGAGATACTCTCCAGGGTACCACAGATGCTGCTGTCTCAGACAAAGTGACAACACAGCTTAACACCCTTACTTCAATAGTTAACTCGTCCATGAGGCTCATATCATATGCGGCCGAAAGTTCAAGTAGGGCGGCAGCCTCAGCGATTGCTCTGCAGAGACAATCCTGGATGCGCCTGTGCTCCTTTGCGGAAGCCTTTATGTCTTCCTTTACTAATGCCCCCTTTGATGGTGCCTCCTTGTTTGGGCCCAAAGTGAAGGAGACACTCACTAGGTGCGAGCAAGAGGGAAAGACCCTGTCTGCCGTAGGGGTTCGTTTTTCTGCCCTCTCTAGACCGTACCCCAAAGGGCAACGAGGTGGAAAAATGTGGTTTTGGAAGACTCAGGGATCTTTCCAGTCTGCACCTAGCGATACCCCCTCCAGAGGCAGAGGAGTGGGAAGGAATGGAAGACGCCGCCCAGGCGGCAGAGGGTGTCCGCAAAACCAGGGCAACAGGGATACCGTCCCTGGGAAACCCTTCCAGCACTCCTGAGTAGAGGCCTGGCTGTCCTGCTGTGGAGGCAGTCGAGGGTCGCTTGGCTTTATACCCGGAGGCCTGGCTAAATCTCACATCAGATTCCTGGGTAAAAAGCATAATAACCAGAGGATATGATATTCCCTTTCTAAACAAACCACCCCCCCAAAAAAGATTCCCAGGTGTTCCACCCCCTCTGCAGGATCAAGCAGCCATAGAAATACAAATGCTGTTAGAAAAAAAGAGTCATCCAGCCAGTCCCGGCGGACCAAATAGGATCCGGAACTTACTCAAGGTTCTTTTTAGTTCCAAAGAAAACAGGGGACTGGAGGCCAATACTGGACCTCAGCAGACTCAACACCTTCATGAAGAAGGAAAAATTCCGGATGGTCATGCTACAATCGATTCTTCCGTTTCTTCAAACAAATGATTGGATGTGCTCTATAGATCTCAAGGATGCGTACTACCACATAAAAATGGCCAGGCCATCCAGAGATCACCTGCACTTCCGGCTGGGAGCCAGTCATTTTCAGTTTCGAGCTCTGCCCTTTTTGCCTCACCTCAGCCCCCAGGGTGTTCACCAAGTGCATGGCAGTAGTGGCGTCTCACCTGAGACGACGGGGATTCTGGGTGTTTCCGTATCTGGACAACTGGCTCCTTGCCGCCACCACCAATCATCACCTAGTGCAAGCCAGGGACTATACAATCAACCTCTGTTCCAGCTAAGGAATAACAGTGAACTTCGAATAATCTTCCTTGTCGCCCTCACAGCATATCTTATTCATAGGGGCGGAGTTGGATACTTCCGTAGCACGAGTAAGACTTCCTCAGGCAAGAGTGTCAGCCCTGAGGGATCAGGTCTCTATTCTTCTTCAAAACAAAAAAGTCCCCACGGTACAAGAATTGAAAGTATTGGGCATGATGGCAGCTACCCTTATTTCAATTCCGCTAGGGAGAATGCACATGAGGATCCTCCAGTGGCTCTTCTTTGCTCAGTGGTCGTTCCAACAGTTACCTTTGTCACACAGAATCTTAATCACGGAAACTTGCAAGCGGGACCTCCGTTGGTGGATAAACAATCAGGAACTGACGATGGGGCGTCAGTTTGCACTCCCTGCCCCCGTAGCCACAATAACCACGGACGCTTCCCTGTTAGGGTGGGGGGGACTTTTTCAGGGGAGAACAGTCCAAGGAGAGTGGTCGAAAATAGAGTACAACCTGCACATCAATGTCCTGGAGCTGAGAGCAGTGTTCTTGGCATTGCAGCACTTTCACGACTCCTTACCTGTGGGAACAGTGACAATTCAGACGGATAATATGTCAGTAGTCTGGTATATAAAGAAACAGGGAGGAACCAGGTCTTACCCCTTATGCAGAGAGGCCCTGAGAATCTGGCAATGGGCTGTGTCCACCGGACGCTTTCTAATAGCAATGCACATCCCGGGAACATCCAACGCCATAGCGGACAGGTTGAGCAGAGCCATCCTGTTACCTCACGAGTGGTCCCTCAAGAATCAAGTTGCGGAGGACATCTTCCGCAGATGGGGCCAGCCTTGCTGCGATCTCTTTGCTTCCCCCTTGAACGCCAAATGCAGAAGCTACTTCGCCCTATTTCCCCCTCTTGGGGGTGCCCCCAGGGACGCACTGGTACACGATTGGCCCCCGGGTCTCCTCTATGCCTTCCCTCCTATTCCATTAATTCCCAAATTTCTACAGAAAGCCAAAGGTCTGGGAAGGACGATCATCTTGATAGCACCATTTTGGCCTCGACAGATCTGGTTTCCCTTTCTTCAAGCTCACCAGATGGAGGAACCTTGGACTCTGGACCCAGTGCCAGACCTGCTGACCCACTCATCAGGAGTTCCTCACTCATCTCTTCAGTCCCTCAAACTGACAGCTTGGCTGCTCCACTTCCCAACCTAGCCAGGTCAGACCTTTTATCCCCGGCAGTGCAGCACATTTTAGTTTCTTCCCACAAAGCCTCCACAAGAAAGCTGTATAGGAGCAAGTGGAAACGTTTTGCGTGTTGGGCCTCCAGACAGGGTATAGACCCTTTAGTGGCCCCTATTCAGAAAGTTTTAGAATTTCTCTCCACACTCTTTCATCAAGGGTCCTCGACGTCCACGATAAGAGTTCAACTAGCTGCCATATCAAATTTTCATGTGGGTGAAGCGGGAGCTACAGTTATGTCCCACAGACTTTGTAGAGCATTTATGAAGGGTACATTCCATCTCAGGCCACCCATACGAAACCCGGTATTTCCCTGGAGTTTGAATCTAATGCTGTCTCAACTTATGTTGGAACCCTTCGAGCCAGCTTCGACGTGTCCACTTAAGTATCTATCCTGGAAAACCCTGTTTCTGGTGACAATCACTTCAGCTTGCAGAATCTCGGAACTACAGGCATTGTCGATTAGACCCCCGTATATAGTCTTTCACCCAGACAGGGTCACCTTGCGTACTAATCCATCCTTTCTGCCGAAAGTATGTTCAGTATTTCATATTAATCAATCCATTGAGCTTCCCACTTTTTTCAGGAACCATTCTAGTAAATTGGAATACATGTTACACAAATTGGATGTCCACAGACAGTTGAGATTTTATCTGGACAGAACCAAGGAATGTAGGAAATCAGATCAACTTTTTGTTTCTTTTGCGGAAAATAAGAAAGGACTGGCAGTGACAAAATGCACGCTATCTAAGTGGCTGTCAGACTGTATAAATTTTGTCTATTCATCCTCCAAGCAGTCTCTTCCGTTCAAACCTAGAGCTCATTCTACCAGGGCTGTTTCCACTTCTCTGGCCCACGCCGATCGTTTACCGTTTGATACCATATGTGCGGCAGCTACTTGGGCCAAACCTCATACGTTTATTACTCACTACAAAGTGGACAGGACCTCCAGGGACAGGGCTTCCTTTGGTTCTACAGTTCTCAGGAATGTTCTTCCGTGAGCCACCCAGGGTTGCGGTGCTAGGGACGCTACCCGTGCGTAAGAACAAACGGCGAGATCGAACAATTTCACATAAAGAAGTTATGTTCTTACCATAACATTCCATGTGAATTGTTCATCTCGCCTTTGTTCTTACAATCCCTCCCTCCATCCCCCTCCACGTTCTGGAAGAATGGTTATGACTGGTGTCTGATTACTTGCTTTGGGTTACCTGGCACTATCTGCTTCCTTTAGGTGTACTCATTTCTGTATGCCTTTCTATATATAATTTGAGTATTTCAATCTCGTGTGGATGAGAGAGTTGGCAAAGGAGTTAGTTATGTTATTGATGTCTGGTTTCTTAGCAAACTAGATCTGAGGGATAGCAGCAGGGGATCATTGGATAAGAACTGGGCCTCGAGCTTCTCTTAGATGCAGAGCTTGCGATATGGCCGACTCGGAGCCGAGAGTCGGCTCCGAACCCGTGCGTAAGAACAAAGGTGAGATGAACAATTCACATGGAACGTTATGGTAAGAACATAACTTCTTTTTTAGTTTGTTTGTATGTTTTGCAAATTTTTTGGCAAACGTTTGCATTTGATGGTTGCTTTTGTACCTGTATAAAAAATCACTGTAATGTTATCTGAAACAGCACCGGCTAGAGCATAACATGGTAATCGGTGGCTGGTTATTTTTGATGAGATCGTGTTAAGTTTTTACGAAGTGTATAGGTTTTGTCATGCTTGCAGCTGATCTTTTAGTACAGATTGGAGACTTACAGTTGCACGGTTGAGCACCAAGACTGAAACCATGAAATGAAGACAATGGAGAATTAACTAGTGGCCTTCAGAAAGTATTTAAAATAATGTATCTGACCATTTGATGAGTAATGTTTATTCATCACCAACCAAGCATCGGATAGTATCATGGAATTAATTTTGTGTTTTTTGTGTTTGTGTGTTTTTCATGTTTTTGCTACATTTAAGGTGTATTTAAGGTATATCTGTTTGTCATTTCCAAAGTTATGTGCTTCCTTAATAGTTAATCAGCTGAAGTTAGTGAATGCACCTTTGAATGAGGATTTATGTCTGAACTATTGTTGAAGTAATTGACTTGATCAAAATTGTGTAGTACTTGTATTGAAGGTGCACCAGGCTTTATCTTTTTTGTTTTAAGAGAATGTTTAGTTTGGGAAATATTGTAAGCCTGGAATGCAGTGTGTGTGTGTGTCTGTGTGTCTGTGTGTGTGTCTGTGTGTGTGTGTCTGTGTGTGTGTGTCTGTGTGTGTGTGTCTGTCTGTGTGTGTGTGTCTGTGTGTGTGTGTCTGTGTGTGTGTGTCTGTGAGTGTCTGTGTGTGTGTGTGTCTGTGTGTCTGTGTCTGTAGTATGTGTACACAGATGATGTCAACATGTGCCTGACATGGAGTGATGGTGCCCTAAATGTGACCTAGATTACTAGGATTTGGTTAATAAGAAAGAAATTTGTTTTAACTGTCATCAGTTCCTGGCCGTGTTCGTGCATCTGGCTACATCTTTTCTTTTGGATTTTTTGCCATAGCCAGCTGCAGTTTAGAAGTGGGGAGTATTCTGTTCAGCAAGGATTTGGTTAATGGTCCCATCATTGGAAGATCCAGGTGGGGAAGGGGAGGAATAAAAGGGTATGGCCTGCTCACTTCTCCTGGTGGGGGGTGGGGTGGGAATGGAGAATTGCAGGCTCTTGGAGAGCACATAGGCAAGTGAGCTTTCCCAGGTGGAAAGTTGGAAAATCACTTCCCATGCTTCAGGGTTGTGTACAGGGCTGCTTACAGGCAACATCCATTTGTTGAAGTGAGGGATGACCAGCATTTGTTGGTCTGTTGCACTGTTCTCGACTGGAAGATGGCCATAAGATAAAACTAACTCTTATGGTCCGTCCTGACTGAGCCTTGCCAGATTCATGAGAAATAAATGGGCTGAATGGCCAGGAGGGGCTTCTTGCATATGCAGTCACCAGAAGATGCACTTAGAAACTACCTCTGAAATTTACCACAGTCCTGTGCTACTCAAGAAGCAGCAAGTTTGCATGCTGAGCACCATTGCCACATTTAGTTAGCTCTAGATTACATTATTACAGTTCAAGGAGCATTGCAAGATAGCTTAGCTGTAGACTACACTAAGTAAGCACCCAGCCCTCATCTGGTTGCACCCTCCATTCCTTTCCCTTGTATAGCACATATTAGGACCTGCAACCATGGATAGGCACTTTCCTGCTTCCTATGCATCTACCCTGGTAGACATGGCCATCCTGAGGCAATGTAGCAATGTACAGTATGTGAGAGATTTTGTTACACAATGTCAGTGGAGGCTAGACTCTCACATACAGACACAAAAAGCGTAAACCAGGTTGTCAGCAACACACACCCATACACACAGCATTCACCACACTCACAAAGGACCAGACACATAGATCCACATATGCTGAAATGCTTACATGTAACTTACCCAAATCTGAAAGGCCTCTAAGACACAGTTGTCAGAAACTCAACATGCACACAAACAAGAAAACTCCCACCACAACACAAAAAAACACATCTCATTGTTTCTGAACCATTAAACCCATAAGGTATAACAACACACAACCCAATGTTTTGGCCATAGGAGATACCATTGTGAGTTGCACTGATGTTCCTTTCACCAGGCTGAATAAGGAGAAGGCTACAGTTAGTAGCCTGTCTGGAGCCAGGACTCCTCAGATCATGTAAGCACTCCGGTCACTAAACCCCAAGTACCAGTATTACTAATAGTCCATGTGTGCATAAGTGAGTAGAGACGTACCTCCCTGAACTATCAGATTGAACTCTCAGAATGTGCATCTCAGGCAGGTATGAGCCTAGCACTGAGCAGCATTCTGCCTTTTCCAAGGATGGTGCCACAACACCAACAACAAATGATTAACTTTGATAATTGGCTTAGCTACTGGTGTCATTCCAGAGAGGTTCAGTACTTGTCAGTGTGGGAGGACATGGTTGACTGCTTTGCCAGGGATGGTCTTCACCTGTTACCTCAAGGCTTGCAGATATTGGCCAAAACATTATCCACCCTATAGTGCCTTTTTAGGTATTGCTAAACAGATAAACCTTCTAACATAGCAAAATTTACTCAGGATAAGCCAAACGTGTTACTGCTCAGTGCTGGGAGTCTCAACAAGAAACTGCATTCCCTGCAAGCACTCCTCGCCCTGGAGAGTGGTGACGTCTGTGCAGTTACTTAAGCATGGTTCAAAGCCATGGAAAGCACTCCTGCAGTGCATGGCTATAATGCCTTCCATACGTTCCAGTCACTCACTGCATATGAAAGGGCCAAAGGCAGAGGTGTATCTGTCTACATAAAGGATAAGCACACCTCAAGACTGGTCAGACCGTTTGACATGCTTTAGCTACTCCATGTCCAACTAACCATAGGAAAACTCAATTACCATATCCTTGCTAGCTGCATGTCCCCCACCATGAGCAAGGAACTCCATACACCATACCTTAATGTACTTGAATTACTTACCATTCAGCCCAGTACCACACTCGTGTGATTTCAACTACCCCTCCATTAACTGGGAAGCATACACGACTACTAACATGTAGGCCCAAAGATTTCTAGACTTTGTCAGTGCAAATGCCCTGGACCAGCTAGTCTGCACTCCCTACTAGGGCTACAAATATCCTAGACCTGGTACTAAACCAAAATAAGCCTAGGACAAACAGCAAAAACACCTTGGATCCATGGTATAAATAGGTTGTACAACAAAAGAAAGAAAATCCTGTCTAGAAGGAAAAAGAGAGAGAGAGAGTGTGCACAACAGAGCAAAAACTCCCTCATTAGTCTAAACAAACAAATCAGGGGACTAGTCAAGACTTCAAAAGCAAATTTTGAGGCAAAAATATCTTCTCAAGCTAAGGATAACCCTAAGGCATTTTTTCAGTTATGTTTGCAATCTTAAGGGCAACACCCAACAATGTGCAGAATTAGTTGTAGATAATATCACCTGTACTCAGTCAGAATCAGCATCACCATTGTCATCATCACATGGGGTCTTGGTGTCTTGTTAGCTGTCACCATCTCTGTCGACTCAGTGCCACACTCCTGCCTGACTGTTGCAGATCTTCTCCTACACAATCCATCCGCCTCTTTGCTGGGTGCCTTTGTTTCCTCTTTCCTTCTTCCTGTCTGCCCCAAACCATCACCTTGTCTTCTGCTTTTCTGCACATGTGCCTGAACTACAGTAATCTGTTCTGTTTGATCTTGGTGCAAATGGAACTACTTTGGATTCTACTCATGTCCTCATTTCATCATCTGCCCCACAGTATGTACCCTGCCACCCATCTCAGGCACTTCATTTTTACATCACCTCTAGCTTTCTCATCTGCTCTTTACTGCCCTGGTTTCTGTACTATACAGCAGTACTGGTGTGGCACCATTGTTTTGTACACCTTACTTTTCAGCTTCTTTGGCATTCTTCTGTCATATACTACACATTGCACTCTATGTCAGTTAGCTGCAGCCCCTCTGATTCTAGCTTTGACCTGTTTATTAATACTTCCCTTCTTGTCTCCCATATACTTAAAGCTATTAACCTGTTTCACTGTCTTCCCATCTATCTCAATTCTCAGCTTCTTCTGATTTCCCCAATTTGCTGCCATTACCACTGTCTTATTTGTACTTAGTTTCATCCCATGTGCCTTCCGTTTTGCATTCCATTCCCTATGCTGACGTCCTTGCTCAAGTCTGCCTGTAATGCCTCTTTGTGTGCATACAGCAACTTTGTTGATCTGTCCCCTCTGACCTGTTTGCTAATGTAGTCCATCACCAGTATGAACAGCAGTGGGCTCAGAGTTGAACCCTGGTGCACACCCACTGGGAACCAGTCTGTGAGACCGAACACTGTTTGGACATGAGTCATTGGGTACTTGTACATAGTCTGCACTGATTATACCAATGATGTCCTTCATGGATGCATCTGCAGTCATAACAACTGGGTTGTCCTGTCGTCAGGCAGCCCTTCAGTCGGCCGGATTCCAAAGTCCGGGTTCGGCTTCGGCTGATGTCGCACTTCACCCGACGTCATCTCTGTTGGTCTTCGGGTATAAAGGCATCAGCCGGCGCATTTTCCTCAGTCTTTCTTGCCGTGGCGCCGAAGCAGAAGCTGTTCGCAAGTGCGGTCGGTCGGATCCAGAGATTACTTCTACCGAATACTACTTCGAAGACTTCTAAAGCTAAGTACCCCGTTGGGGACTCTTTCTTGCCTCAGCCGATGTCAGAAAAAGTTAATAATTGTTTAACCTGTGGGAAACAAATACCTCATAAAGATTTCCACTCTTATTGTCTGCCTTGTTTAGGCCCAGCCCACGGCGTAGCAGCCTGTTCGGCCTGTGCTTCTTTCAACCGAGCAACGCTTAGGCGTCGGTCGGAGTTTGCAGAACAGTTTTCGGTTCTGATTTTGCGTACATTATGCCGCCGGATCCTCCGACTACCCAATCCGCCAAAAGCGCCAAAGATAAAGACCGACACTCGCGGTCCGCGGTTTCGGCCGAAACCATGGTTAAGCAAACGCGAGTGTCTCGGTTTCAGCGAAACCGAGAAAACTGATCAAAGTACAGCTGAATCTATCTCTACAACTGAGGCCCCTGCTACCACTCTTGAATCGGCCTCAGAAATTTTATCCACTACGGTGGTTGCCACTGACTTATCAGACACCATTCCCTTGGATGTCTCTACCCCAGCACGTGGTGCTGCTAGGCCTCCAGCAGCCATGTCCATTAAGGCCTTAGCCAGGGCTAAAGCAGCCAAGACTACTAAAACAGTGCCTGTTAAACCCCCACAACCAGGCCCTCTTCTAGTTCTCAAATGCTTACTTTGGCAGAAGATTTAATTTCATTAATTAGAGGATCTCAATCTCACCCAGACAGGGCCTCTCAGCCCCCAGAGAAGAGACCTAGGGCAGAGCCCTGAGCCAGTGTCCTCTGATGATTCTGCTGATGAATCAGACATAACTGACCAGCCAGAGGCTCCTTTCTCCAATTTTGAAGATTCTGATGCTGAAGAATCCATTCCAGCTGCTTCCTCACCAGAAGAATTCTCCTTTGGGGAAACCTTACATGCCATGCGAGAGCAGTTCCAATGGCAGCAACAGGATTTTCAGACTCCAGAAAAAGACTTAGGACCTTTCTGCACCTTCCACAGCACAGGCCCTTAGCTATACCTCCTGTTCTCTCTGTGGTGGATGATGCTTTCAATGATGTCTGCTCCGCTCCAGATTCTTTACCCCCAGCCCCTGCCAAACCAGACAGATTTTACAGGGTGCCAGATACTCATCACCACCTTTACAAGGCCCCACTTGCAGACCCGAAACTATATCCCAGGGTCCCAAGGCAGTAGCAGCGACCATAGCTAAAAACCCTATTCCTTCTGAAAGGGAAGCAAGGTCATTAGACAGATGGGGTAAAAGGTCTACACTTCAGCTACTCTCTCAGCTAGAGCTTTAAACTGTCAGTTTCACATGATTCAATACCAAGAGTTTATGCTTGATCAGTTAACTAAAAACTAACCACTGATGAATCTCTTGATAAGAAATATGTATTAGAAATGGTAAATAACATACAACAGGTTAGTAACCATTCCTTAAAATGTGGCTATGATGCACTGGAGGCTTCATTTAGATCAGCCATGACTGGCACAGTGATAAGAAGGCATGCATGGCTAAAGGAGCAAGCTTTACGGATCATGTTAAAGCTAAGTTGCTAGATGCTCCTATGGATAAGACAAGTTTGTTTGGTACACCTGCCCAGCAGGTTATGAAGAAAATGGAAGAAAAGGCAAAATCTGTTCAAACGGTTAAAGATTTCTTGCAGGTTCAACCCCCAAGGTTTAGCAGGAACTGGCCTGCCAAAAATTGGTCCTTTCCTGACTCCACAAGTTCTCAAAGGGGCAGGAATAGGCGTTCCAGAGGCAGAAAACAAACCAGAGGAGGGGCCCACAAAGGGCGACAGGGGCAAGGTAACAACAGAGGCACAGACACAACCACTGCCACCACATCAACACAACCACAGTGACTTAACCCTAAATCCGCCTACCAGGGAACAAATAGCAGCTCCTCTAGGCGGAAAGTTAACCTTATTTTCAAAGAACTGGCACTACATAACAAAAGACAAGTGGATTTTACAAACCATAGATCAAGGTTACCGGTTCCACTTCCACACTTTACCAGTCAAAGAGGAATGCCAAATCTACCTCCAAATCAAAAACAGAGGCTCTACAACAGATAATGGAGTTAGCAAACATGAGAGCTGTGGAAAGAGTGCCAACAGCAGAGCAAGGAAAGGGTTCTACTCCAGACTATTCCTAGTTCCAAGAAAGGAAAAAGTTGGAGACCAATTCTCGACCTGTCCACCTTAAATACATACATCATTGTCCCAAAATTCAAAATGCTGACCCTACAGCAACTTCTTCCCATGCTGGGCAAGGAGTGTTGGCTGGTAACTCTAGATCTCAAGGAGGCATACCTGCACGTCCCCATTCGACCAATCTGCAGAAGATACCTCAGATTTCTTGCAGGATCAGAGCACTATCAATTCTCAGCATTGCCCTTTGGCTTATCTACTGCCCAGAGTATTCACAAAATGCCTGGCATCAGTAATCGCCCATTGCAGACTACAGGGAATTCAAATTTACCCATACCTGGACGACTGCCTGCTACAAGGGGACAACAAAAGCAAGCTGACAACAGATTTACAAAGGGTCATTTACTTGCTACAAGCACTGGGATACACAGTCAATTTACAAAAGTCAAGGCTGATACCATCCCAAACAAGGACATTCTTGGGCGCGAAATTGGACACAGTAAAACAAATGGCATTCCTAACTACAGAAAAACAAAAAGAACTCCCTCTTTACTTCTTGGCACTAAGAAAACTGAACAAGTTAACAGCAAGAAAAGTACTGCAGGCCTTGGGCTTCATGGCATCATGCATAATCTTGGTCCCATTTGCCAGACTACATATGAGAAAACTACAGTGGTACCTAAAGAATGTATGGTCCCAACACAGACACAGCCTAGAAACAGAAATCCCACTAATTCCATGCTTAAAACAGGAGTTCCTATGGTGGGCTCAGGCATGCCAGTCAAACCCAGGCCTACCCTTTCGCAGATGTCAAGCAAGCCAGACCATCACAACAGACGCTTCAGACCTAGGATGGGGGGCCCACATGCTGGACAAATGCGTGCAAGGATTGTGGACACAGGATCAACTTCACCTGTACATCAACCTAAAAGAAATGCTGGCAGTAAAACTGGCAATCCAAAAGTTCAGACCATTTCTCAAAGAGGGCCAGTTGATGATAAGGACAGACAACACCACAGTCATGTGGTACAACAACAAAGCGGGAGGCACCCAATCATACCCCTATGCAGAATGACTTTGGAGCTGTGGACCCTGGCACTCAGCTACAACATCCAGTTACAGGCAATATTTGTACCGGAAAAGAAAATACTCTAGCAGACATATTAAGCAGAACCACATCGGATGCCCACGAATGGAAGCTGCACCGGACATCTTCAAGACCATCTCAAAGAAATGGGGAATGCCTCAGATAGATCTATTCGCATCACCTCTCAATCACCAGCTCAAAAATTCTGCACAAGGACATTCCACCCACTAGCATGGAAAGTGGATTCGCTCTCCTTCAGCTGGAAAGGCCTAACAGCATATGCATTCCCACCTCTTCCCTTGATACACAAAGTACTACTAAAAATCAAGGAAGAACGTCCAAGGATAATCCTGATAGTTCCAAACTGGCCAAGACAACACTGGTACCCACTGCTGAGGAGCATGTCTCGGAACAATATGTGGCCAATACCCCTGATGCCTTTGATGTTAACTCAGAACAACTACAGCATCATACATCCAAACCTAAAAACGTTGCAACTGACTGCATGGAGCATCACATAGCAGCAGCTAATCCAGAACTTTCCCAAAGAGTTAAAGATATTATTCTTGAAGCACGCAGACCTTCAACAAGAAGGAACTATGCTGGAAAATGGAAAAGGTTTGTCATTTGGAGTACTGAAAGAGGAAAAGATGTGTCAAACATAGATATGCCTAACATTCTGGAGTATCTGGCCGAACTTCTTCATTCAGGCCTGTCCTACTCCTCCATCAAGATACATGCATCAGCTATTTCAGCAGAATACAGCTTTGATCCACCTGTTTTTTTGCACCCTTTGCTCAGGCAGTTCCTCAGAGGAATCAAGAATGTAAAACCTCCAAGGAAACCACCATTACCAGCTTGGGACTTAAACTTTGTGCTAGAAAAGTTGACACTATCACCCTTTGAACCAGCAGCAACAGCAGACCTACAACACCTGTCATGGAAAACTGCTTTCCTACTGGCAATTACTTCAGCAAGGAGGGTTTCAGAACTACAGGCCTTAATGGCAGTGCAACCCTTCCTAATCTTCCACCAAGATAGAGTGTCCATGAGGACTAATCCTACATTTATGCCTAAGGTGGTATCCAGAGTGTCTTTAAACCAGGCAATCCACCTACCTACCTTCTTTCCCAACCCACAAAACAGAGGGGAAAGAATACTGCATACCTTGGATGTACATAGACAGCTACGCTACTACTTGGACAGAACAAATAGTAGCAGAAAGACTGACCAACTTTTTGTAGCCTATGCAACAGGAAGGGAAGGAAAAGCTATTCCCAAACAGACAATCTCCAAATGGATAGGAAATTGCATACGATTCTGTTACTCCTTCCATGGAAAACCAATTCCACAGAACATAAGACCTCATTCTACAAGGGCAACAGCCACTACCACAGCCTTCTTACGAGGAGTGGCAACCAAAGACATTATTGAGGCGGCTACTTGGACCTCCGTGCATACATTTGCCAAGCATTATAATTTGCCTCTATATTCCAGATCCCGAGCAGGGTTTGTCACTGCTGTACTGCAAGGGATCCTAAACACACCATAATCTACTTTTATCCTCCTCCCCTAGTTGGCTATGGTATTCTACCCAGTTGTTATGACTGCAGATGCATCCATGAAGGACATAGTACAGTTTTGTACCTACCATAAATGTAGATGTCCGAACTGGATAGCATCTGCAGTCAGGATTACCCTCCCTCCTTCCCCTCTGTGGTACTCCTAGGATGTTTACCCTCCTAATAGCTAGCTGGTGGGGGGGAGTCTTTTATGGTGTATTTGTTTGTATATATGTACATACATGCTTATTTTTGTGTTTACCTCTATCTTTTTGGAAACATTGGCATCTATCCAAATTTTAGCCTTCAAGAGGGCTACTGGCATCTGGGGCAAGAAACACTGAGGAAAATGGCGTCGGCTGATGCCTTTATACCCAAGACCAACAGAGATGACGTCGGGTGAAGTGCGACATCAGCGAAGCGGACCCGGACTTTGGAATCCGGCCGACTGAAGGGCTGCCTGGCGACAGGACAACCCAGTTGTTATGACTGCAGATGCTATCCAGTTCGGACATCTACATTTATGGTAGGTACAAAACTGTACTTTTCTGGGACTTTGAAGCATCACAGTACTGCCCAAATCAGCTTTCTTGGGATCTTGTCATATGCTTTCTTCAAGTATAAGAATGTCCATTTGGACTCCTTCCTCGTCTCTTAACTTCTTTTCAACTGTCTGTCTCACTGCAAACATTGCCTCAGTTGTGCTGCATCCTGATCTGAATTCGAACTGCTCATCTCCCATCTTACTTTCTACTACTATGTGTATCCATTTATCAATCACCTCTCCAGATCTTTCATGCAGTGTGACAAGAGCTTGATGCCTCTTTACTGCCCACAGGTGTGGATGCCCCCTTTGTTGTACTCTGGCACGAGTATGCTTATTCTCCAGTCATGTGGGCTACGCCTTTCTCTTCACCCTGCTATGGGTACCCACAGCAGCCATTTGTCCCCTATCTCATCCACCATCTTTATCATATCTGCTGTGAATAGTTTGTCTCAGTCAGACCCTTCTGAAATTATATTTACACTGTTGGGGATTCAGTGATTCAGTACTTAACCAGAAGATACAGTAAATCTGCTGGCCGATAAATTAATCTCAGATTTCACCTCCCCATCACCTACAGTTACTTCACAAGAAATACCCTCCAGCATTCCTCTACTAGTTATCACAAAAGAACACGTCACCATTGCACTCTCTACAGCTAAAAAGCACTGCTTTGATTAGTCCCAACAGTATCCCAGGATGCTTCTTAAGTAGCTTGAAACAAGATCTGTCAGGCCCACTAGGATCTCTATTTAACCACAGCTTCCATAGTGACGTAGTCCCAGTGGAGTGAGGACAGCAACAGTCCCCCCTCTACATAAAGGGGAGCCATCAACAGACCCGGGAAATTACAGACCCATACGTTTTATTAGTCTTGTATGCAAGGCCATGTAAAAAATAATGTAAGACCATGTAAAGAATCATCATGGACGTGATAAATGACGTAGGAGAGTTAGTTTGGCTTTGTCAAGGGCAGTTCATGCCTGCTGAGTCTGGTGGATTTCTTTGAGAAAGTCACTAAGACCATGGATGAGAGTAAAACAGTACATAGCACCTACATAAAGTCACTAAGACCATGGACGAGAGTAAAACAGTACATAGCACCTACATAAAGTCACTAAGGCCATGGACGAGAGTAAAACAGTACATAGCACCTACATAAAGTCACTAAGACCACGGACGAGAGTAAAACAGTACATAGCACCTACATAAAGTCACTAAGACCACGGACGAGAGTAAAACAGTACATAGCACCTACATAAAGTCACTAAGGCCACGGATGAGAGTAAAACAGTACATAGCACCTACATAAAGTCACTAAGGCCACGGACGAGAGTAAAACAGTACATAGCACCTACATAAAGTCACTAAGGCCATGGACGAGAGTAAAACAGTACATAGCACCTGCATAAAGTCACTAAGACCACGGATGAGAGTAAAACAGTACATAGCACCTACATAAAGTCACTAAGACCACGGAGGAGAGTAAAACAGTACATACCACCTACATAAAGTCACTAAGACCATGGACAAGAGTAAAACAGTACATAGCACCTACATAAAGTCACTAAGACCATGGCCGAGAGTAAAACAGTACATAGCACCTACATAAAGTCACTAAGGCTATGGACGAGAGTAAAACAGTGCATAGCACCTACATAAAGTCACTAAGACCACGGATGAGAGTAAAACAGTACACTATGCCTGTTTTGACCTGGTTCAAGCATTTGACACAGTTCTCCACTTGGGTATTATAGATAAACTCACAAAACTGGGCATAAATCCGTATGTCACCAGATGGAATGCCAAATGACTCAAGGACAGGACACATGTTGGAATGGGTGAATCCAGATCCAGCAAGAGGCCAGTTACTAGTGGTGTGCCACAGGGCTCAGTGCTTGGACCAGACCAGTTACTAGTGGTGTGCCACAGGAGTAGTGCTAGGACCAAACCAGTTACTCGTCGTGTGCCACAGGGCTCAGTGCTGGGACCAGACCAGTTACTAGTGGTGTGCCACAGGGCTCAGTGCTGGGACCAGACCAGTTACTAGTGGTGTGCCACAGGAGTAGTGCTGGGACCAGACCAGTTATTAGTGGCGTGCCACAGGGCTCAGTGCTAGGACTTCTCCTGTTCATAAAATACTTCTCTGAAGTCAAAGCTAATGTAGAATGCATTTGACTGTCTAAGTTCGCCAACGACTACAAGTTGGAATAATTTATTGAATCCCCCCCAACAGTGTAGATGTCATTCAGAAGGGTTTGACTGAGGCAAATGGTTGGTGCCAGAGCCATAGGATCATAGGAGGTTACTAGGCTAATGGCCCTGTGGCCCTTACAAGCCTAGCCAAGAGTTTATCCCCAAAAAAGAAACCTCACTCAGCACCTGTTGCCCCTGTCAGTGAGGGACAGAGGTGTAACCCTGAGACAACTTTGTGGTTTTCCATCCACTCATCAAGGTTGCACTTGAAGAGGGTTAGTGAGGTACTCTGTTTGACATGTGTGGGAAATCTGTTCCAGAGACGGGGCAGCCTCTGGTAGACAAACCTGTCTCTCCAGCAGGTTTTGTTGATGTTGCATATTAGATTTAGGCCTATCGAGCAGTTTATGTGCAAGGAGTTAGACTTATGGATGTGGAGCATCTCTAGTAGGGCAGGGTCCAATATTGCCTTGTAGATGGGAGAGAGATCACCTCTGAGCAATATGTATGATAGCAAGTAGAGTGGTAGTGATTTGAGCCTGTCCGCGTAGGACAGGTGTTGGAGGCCATGGAAAAATGTGTCAACCGAGTCAAGCAGGAGCTGAACCTGCTGTCTTTGATCTGTAGTCAAACACGTTATCCATTCCACCACTGGCCCTGGTGCTGTGCTTGTGCTCCTTGATGATGGCCTAAAACTAAATGCAAAAAAAAATGTTTAATCATATCTTTTATGGAGTCAACTACCCCTGCAAATTACAACATTAATAGCACACCCCTAAGAGTGGACTCAAAGGTGAGAGATCTAGGTACACAGATAGATAGTATGATTGTCATGTGCTCACAGTGGTGAGGAAATTCTTCCATGTGGCACATCTTAGAAAGGTATGGTTATCAGATCCAAGGAAGTTATAGTTCCACTGTAGTTGGCCTTCATCAGACCAATAATCGAGTGCAATGTACCTTTTGGCATGTACTTGACCAGGTACTTGCAACATCTGGAGTGGCCTCAGAAGTTGCTCACAAAAATAAAATGGAGTAAACAACGTGTCTTATGTAGATAGCGTAAAAGCCCTATCCCTTTAATCTGTTTCATACTGACTATTAAAGGATTATCTATACCTAATATACAAGGCACTTAAAATCCAGCCCTGATGGAAATGTTGCACATTCACAGTACAAACAGCACGGGGGTCACCAGATCTGAAGATCTAAACCTGGTCTGTGACTTGAACAAAACATGATGGAGAGGCAAATATGTGTCTCAGAGATTACCCTTTCCCTGGAACAGCCTTCCTATTCATATGAAGGAGAGAACCCTTTCCTGGTGCTCTTCAAACGTAGTTTGGATCAATGGATGGGGAATCATAAATTCACCCCTGGGGTGATACCAATGTCTCTTATGGACAGGGGTAGTCTGTAAAATGCTCAGAGGCATAGGCACAAACTTAAGCCATCCTCTAGCCCCTAGGGATAAAAAATTGGGTAAAATTTAGGTAGCAATGGGTAGATTTGTAAGGACTTTTAAGCTGTTATCCTAGTTATCTCCTATGACCCTATGATCAGCAGACAACAGAGGCAAGAAGTGCAAAAAAAAACAATGTCAAGATGTGATATGTAAGAGCTGCTATGAAGGTGTGCACAATTTTATTTATATCTCGTGTAGCATAATGTTATTGCTTTGGCAGTATGTAAGTAGGTGTTTCACTTGATAGTTTCTGTAAAGTTACCATGGTACTCAGGCTGTTATGTTGGAGTTGCACTTATGAAGATGATGAACCCTGTAATACTTCTGAATTGCACTTGGGTGTTATAGTTTTCCTTTTATCAAGACTTTAGTGTTTGTGTGGTTTTCTGATCTAATGTTGGTAATGTGATCCCAATATTCAGAAATCTCAAACTTTATTTTTCCTCAATTCTGTTTACTTTTCCCTAGGCATGCTCAAAATCTTTGCGGTTAGAGCTGGCATCAGAGATTGAGAAAAGGAATATGGCAGTTTTTCTGAAGTAAGTAGTACTTCTAAACGGCACATTTTTCCCTCCCATTAGGTTGCATTCTTTGGGTCAGATAAGTGAAATAGCAACTTATTAAACTTATGGACCATATAGTTAGTGACACTAGACTCCTCAAAAGCTGAGAAATGTGTTTGTAGTCTGTAGTAAGCCTATAACTATATCTGAAGTTTAATAGCGTTTTGCATTGCTTTCAGTGACGCACCTTTCACTGTTTTCCACCATGTTCTAGATTGAGTTAGTCTCTGTTGAGCCCTTTAGAACTCAATGTCTCTCTTCCCATCTGTTAGTATGGCATTTAGTTACATTCTCCTCCTCCTTTCCACCATGTTCTAGATTGGGTTAGTCTCTATGCTGAGCCCTTTAGAACTCAATGTCCCTCTTCCCATCTGTTAGTATGGCATTTAGTTACATTCTCCTCCTCCTTTCCACCATGTTCTAGATTGGGTTAGTCTCTATGCTGAGCCCTTTAGAACTCAATGTCTCTCTTCCCATCTGTTAGTATGGCATTTAGTTACATTCTCATCCTCCTTTCCACCGTGGTCTAGATTGGGTTAGTCTCTATGCTGGGCCCTTCAGAACTCAATGTCTCTCTTCCCATCTGTTAATATGGCATTTAGTTACATTATCCTCCTCCTTTCTCTCTATGGTATGTCAATTACAGTATCTTAGTCTAAAATTCAGATGTAATGTGATCCTATCTCGCCTACATTCTCTACAGATGGGTTCGGAGCCGATCCTCGACTCCGACTCGGCCGCTGTACAATAGAACGCAGTCTCTTATTGGCTGAGTTACCTCATATCCCAGGATGCACCACTACCACTTCCCCAGATCTCATTTGCCGCTTTTCAGCATAGACGTGGTGTCGGACTTGGCTGAGCTAAGTATCTTTAGTCAGAAATTTTTCTGTCTGAATTTTGGTCAAAACTTACCCAAAAGCTGTTTTAACAGCTATTTGTTGTTGTGTGATTGGTTTGTGATATTTTCTTGTGGTAAATTGTGTTTTTTTGTGGTAATTAACGGTCCCGTTTAAGTTAGAGGGGCCTAGCCCTACCCTAGGCGTTTTAGTTAGAGTCTAGGTTGTCTGTGTGCTAACTTTGTTTTTTGATAGTCTGTGTTTATTGTTTATTGTTTATATAACCATGTCTAAAGAGCATAGACCATCAGGGTTTAAAAAGTGTTCTAAATGTAGTTATAAAATGTCTATTACAGATGACCATTCTTTATGTGTCTATTGTTTGGGTCCGAAGCATCTTCAGGAGTCCTGTAGCGTTTGCCACGCTTTTTCCTCTCGCGTCCTCCAAGAGTTGATCTTGAAAGGGCTTATTACCCCTTCCTTTGAAGAAGCCCTATCTTCTTCTTCTTCACCTTCGAAGAAGAAAAAGTCTTCGGCTCCGACCAGCCCGTCGGATCCGGCAGCAAAAAGTCTCGGCAGGCTTCTCCGTCGGCTCCACGGACTTCGGAGCCGAGGGCGGAACAGTCTGCCTCGATGTCTCCAGCCGACTCCTCTGGTTTGAGTCGAGCTCGGGCGTCAAGAGGCGAGTCACCTTCATCGGCTCCACTGCCTTCGAACCGATGGGGTTGCCCGCTCAGACTCTTCCCGGTGCGAAGTCCACATCGGCTCGAGGGAAATTGCAGTTGTAGTGGAGTCTCCTCGGCACCGATACTTCTCGAACCTTACGGGCCGGTCCCCAGTCTTCCGGGCGGAGAAGTCGACTCGGACCCGGTCGGTCTCTTCTCGGTCATCGAGGATGTCCGATTCGGACTTAGGGTGCTTCAAAGGCTTTTTCAGTCTCCAGACTTTGCAAAGTTGATCTCGGCTCCAGCCCAGTTGGCTCTGGAGCCGATCTCCCATCCTGCTACATCGATTCCTCCTCCAACAGCTTCGGCGCCATTGGAGTCGGTGTTGGTGGAACCGGTGGAGGTTATCGGGTCGGTTCCGACTCTAACTCCAACCCCGTCCCTCGGGTTGGGGTTGATCTGTGGACCTCCTCTGTCGGCCCGGCGGGCCCGATCCTTTGGTTCCGAGCCTCCCTCGGTCGTCGGCTGCAGGGGTTCCGACTGCCGTTAATGGCCTCGGGGTTGAACCATCCCAGGACTCTGGGGTCCAGCCGATGCCATGAGGAGTGCCTTGGCCAAATCCTCTGTGGCCACTTCGACCATTTCACCACCACCTTCCCTGGGCATGGAGACTGGCCTTTGCAATCCCCTGTCTCACGACAGCGGGGCCCTGGGCCTGAGGTTACCCCATTGGGGGTTCCCTTCTTCCTGGAGGTCCCTCCGACATGCTTTCGGAGGAACCTCCCAGGAAGAAACAGTGTAAGAGGAAACACGTAGACTCCCCTGATGAGTCTCTCACCTCGGATACCGACCTCGATGATGCGGAGGGGTCTCCAAAGTCGTCCTCTGAAGATGTCTCCTTTGCGGACATCTTAGAGATCCTCAAGCAACGAGGCGACTGGCAGTCCAAACCCCCTTCTGCTGAGGAGTCTGTTTACCTCAAGGCCTTCGTTGCTCAGCCCTCTGCCTCCTGGATGTCTCTGCCCTTCGATGAGCTTCTGGATTTGATCTCTCGAAGGGCGTGGGAACACCCAGATTCTGTTGAACCGGTGCCAGCTCGCCCCAATAAATTCCTTTCGGCTCCCCCGGATAAGGACTTTCTATCGAAGGGCGTGGCTGTAGATGCTATGGTGGTGGCATCTGCCACCCAACAAGATGTGGCAGAGGCTTCGACGTCCGTCCATCCTCCTAATAAAGAGTCTAGGAGCATGGATCGTGCACGCAAGCGCACTTTCTTCAGCGGCCTTTACATTAAGGTCTCTGAATTACCTGACACATTTCACCAGACTACAGAGGGATCTGATCAAGGAGCTTTTGGATACCCTCTCTGGTAACTTACCTGAGCAGTTGACCCAGACGGTTAACTCCCAGTTGGCTACCCTGTCTTCATTATCTAACTCGTCCATGAGGCTCATTTCTTATGCGGCCGAAGGAGCAGAGCGGCGGAACAGGTGTTGCTCTCACGGAGGCAAGCCTGGCTACGCCTGTGTCACTTTGCAGAGGCCTTTAAGTCTTCCTTTGCCGATGCCCCCTTTGATGGGTCCTCACTGTTTGGACCCAAGGTAAAGGACACATTGACTCGCTGTGAACAGGAGGGTAAGACTTTAACTGCCGTAGGAGCCCGGTTTTCCACTCCCTTCAGACCTTATCCCAAGGCTCAAGAAGAGGAAAATGTGGTTCCGTGAAGTCTCAAAAGCCTTACTCGTCGCAGCAGAGCGATTCCCCTTCTAGAGGCAGAGGAGGGGGAAATTTTTCAGGGAGACGCCGTCCCAGAGGTGGCGGAGGCCCCCGCAACACTGGAGACCGCGAGTCCTTTCGTGGCTCCTCCTCCTTCCAGCATCCCTGAAGGATTACCCGACTGTGCAGCTCCAGAGCCAGTCGGGGGTCGCTTTTCGAGACACCTAAAGGCCTGGGAAAATATTACTCAGGACCAATGGGTGCTTTGAATCATCACCGGAGGTTTCTCCATACCCTTTTCTCAACCCCCCCCACCAGTCCAAAGAATCCCGGACCCGCCACCCAGTCAACGGGATCATGCAGCCAACGAAATATCAAAGCTGCTTCAAAAAGGGGTCATCCAACCTGTCCCCGCAGACCAGGCTGGATCAGGGACTTACTCAAGATTCTTTTTGGTGCCAAAAAAGACCGGGGACTTGAGACCCATTTTGGATCTCAGCAAACTAAACCGATTTGTGAAAAAGTCCAAATTCCAGATGGTCACTTTGCAATCCATTCTTCCGCTTTTGGAGAAAGGTGTTTGGATGTGCTCCATAGATCTCAAAGACGCCTACTATCACATTCCGATAGATCAGGCGTCGAGGAGACACTTACGCTTCAGCCTAGGAGACAGTCATTTCCAGTTCCGAGCACTGCCCTTTGGTCTCACCACAGCCCCCAGGGTGTTCACCAAATGTTTGGCGGTGGTGACTGCTCACCTGAGAAGTCTAGGATTCCAGGTGTTTCCATACCTAGGCGACTGGCTCCTAACTGCCACCTCCAGGCATCTACTCTTGGAAAACCTAGCAGCCACTATCACACTAGGCAACTCCTTAGGAATCACCTTCAATTGGTCAAAATCTGTATTGCTGCCATCTCAGCGTATTCTGTTTATTGGTGTAGAAATAGACTCAAGGCAGATGCGAGTCTATCTCCCTGCGGAAAGGATAGCAATGCTCCAGCTTCAGGTTCAGGCTTTGCTCCTCAGACGTCGTGCTCCAGCGTGAATGGTCCTACAGCTGTTGGGCTCCATGGCAGCCACCATTCTTCTGGTCCCCTTGGCAAGGTTGCACATGAGGATACTCCAGTGGCTCCTATCAGTCCAGTGGTCTTATCAAGACCTTCCCCTCAGTCACCACATATTGATCACAGACACGTGCAAACAGGATCTTCGTTGGTGGCTTCTTTCCTCCAACCTGAATCTAGGGCGACCCTTCGTTCCCCGACTCCCCTCTGCCACGTTGACTACGGATGCCTCCCAGACAGGGTGGGGGGGACATTATCTGGACAGGTCGGTCCAAGGCACATGGCACTCCGACGAGAGTCTTCTCCACATCAATATCCTGGAGATGAGGGCGGTGCTTTTAGCGTTGCAAGCACTGCACGATCACCTCCCCCAGGGTACGATTGCCATTCACTCCGACAACATGTCGGTAGTCTGGTACTTGAACAAGCAAGGAGGGACCAGGTCCTACCCCCTTTGCAGAGAAGCCATGAAAGTATGGGATTGGGCGATTGCTACCAAGCGTTTCCTAGTGGCAATGCACATTCCGGGGAAATCCAACGTGATAGCCGACAGACTGAGCAAAACTATTCTCTCCCCTCACGAGTGGTCCTTGAACGACAGAGTGGTAGCGCAGATTTTCACGAGATGGGGAATTCCTTGTTGCGATCTCTTCGCAAGTCCCTCAACGAAATACCAGCACTTCTTCACTCTCACCCCAGTTCGGGGAGATCCCCAAGGACGCTCTAGTCCACGTTTGGCCCTCCGGTCTGCTATATGCCTTTCCACCGGTTCCCCTTCTCCCCAAGGCGATTCAGAAGGCGATTCGCTTGGGAAGCAAAATGATATTAATCGCCCCATACTGGCCTCGACAAGTCTGGTTCCCCTTTCTTCACAAATATGCATTGGAGGGTCCTTGGTTCCTGGACCAAGTTCCGGACCTTTTGACGCATCAGTCAGGATAGCTCCATCAGTCCCTCCATTCATTGAAGTTAGCAGCCTGGCTACTCCTCTTCCAACCATAGTTAGAAGCCATTCTTTCGCCCCTGAAGTCATGCACATCTTGTCTTCGCCCACAAGACTTCTCTGAAAAAGATATATAGCAATAAATGGAAGAGGTTTGCTATTTGGGCACAACTCAGAGGATTAGACCCGATGACAGCCTCGGTGTCAGAAGTACTGAAGTTTTTAGCTTCCCTATTCAACCAAGGTTGCTCAGTGTCTACCATCAAAGTGCAATTGGTGGCTATTTCCAATTTTCATGAGAGTGTGGAACCTCCTTTAATGAGCAACAAGTTGTGCAAAGCCTTTATTAAAGGAGCTTGGCTTCGACCCCTATATCTCAACCTGCACCTCCGTGGGACCTTAACGTGGTATTAGGTGCATTAACCTCATCTCCCTTTGAGCCGGCAGCAACCTGTGATCTAAAATTCCTTTCTTGGAAGACTGCCCTTCTAGTTGCTATTACATCAGCCAGACGAGTTTCAGAACTTCAAGTCCTATGTGTTAAACCACCATACTTGGTATTTCACAAGGATAGAGTATCTCTTAGACCAAACCCATCTTTTATACCAAAGGTTTGTTCTAACTTTTGTTTACAACAATCACTAGAACTACCGGTCTTCTTTCCTAAGTATTCGAATAGAGCTAAATATACTTTTCACAGCTTGGATGTACACAGACAATTACGTTTCTATTTGGATAGGACACACAAAGCACGAAAATCAGATCAACTGTTTGTGTCCTTTTCGGATAATAGATTAGGCAAAGCAGTCACAAAAGTCACTATTGCCAAGTGGATCAGGGACTGTATCAATCATATTTATCTCATCTCAAATAAGGAACTTATAGTTCCAGTGAAAGCTCATTCTACTAGGGCTATGGCCACTTCGGCAGCTTTTCATTCCAAGCTCTCTATTAGTGACATTTGTGCGGCTGCGTGGACATCTTCACACACCTTTATTTCTCACTACAAATTAGATGTGGCATCCAGGGGTCGAGCTTCCTTGGTTCCACAGTTCTCAGGAGTGTTTTCCAGTGAGCCACCCAGGAATTAGGTGCTAGGACGCTGTCCCATCTGTAGAGAATGTAGAGATAGGATCACATTACATCTTTTAGTTATGTACTTACCATAACTTTAGATGTATGGGATCCATCTGCCATTCCTAATAACCACCCTCCTTCTCCCTGCCTCGTAGACCAGGAGAGACCGGACGATCCGAAATTGAACTTCTTTCCTCTCTTGAAGAACTGAGAATGTTATAACAATAGTATGTTTCTGTGAGCATGAGTGCGGACAAACAAGATCTGGGGAAGTGGTAGTGGTGCATCCTGGGATATGAGGTAACTCAGCCAATAAGAGACTGCGTTCTATTGTATAGCGGCCGAGTCGGAGCCGAGGATCGGCTCCGAACCCATCTGTAGAGAATGTAGGCGAGATGGATCCCATACATCTAAAGTTATGGTAAGTACATAACTAAAAGATTTTCTAGTTTGTACAGTAACTGTTTAGTGAAATGGAATAAAAGACCTCAGTGTGGTTGTGTTACAGGATGCTGCAGTCTATTGAATGTGAAAACAGTAAAAGCTCAAAATAAGTTCTGCTATGAAGCTTTTACCCTACAGTCCCTTTCTTTAAATCGTTATGGATAATTTATAATAGCCCTTCAATGTTTTAGAATTGTCTAATTTGATTAACTGTCATTCCACTTCAAACTATAGTAGTACACACAGGTATAAGTTATAGTATTAGCTGGCACTGGAGCTGTCGTAGGTATATATTTCCACCTGTTAATCAGCTGAAATAGTCTGTTGTGGTGACATCAGAATATAAGAATTGTCCATTCAGATTCCATACCACTTAATATGGCGGGGGGTCAGCAACCAGCAGCCCAGCGGGTCCTTTTGTTGCTGTTGATTTACTGTTACCCAAATGTATTCTTCAGATAATTATTATCGGGAAAGGTTTGCATTTATTCAGGACTCCTGAATGAGTATAAACCTTTTGTGAGCATCAGCCACTCAATGAATATCTGTGGACTAAAAGGTAATACACAAAATGAGTTTCTGTCATGAACTTTGAGTGGTGAAAGGGCTGCGGACTTCAGTTTAGCATCTTATACTTCAGTTCTGTAGTGGCTTATAACAGACTAAGAGAAGCACTAAGTAAGCCCCCTCCCCCAGAAAAAAAAACATCATTTGCTTATTTTGGGCTATGCTCAGGGTCACAAACCAGTGAAGCATCATCTAACTTTGCAGCAGTTTTTCTTTCAAAAATGCCAGCTTCAACATAAAAAAAAGTTTCCTTTTCAGTTATTGGAGTTGGCTGTACTTTGCTTCTGGTCATCTTGGGATAACCTGAGATCATTCTTATCTTGTCACATTTTCTTATCTTGTCACACATTTTCTTTTCTTGTCACACATTTTCCTTTCTTGTCACACTTTTCTTGTCACACATTTTCTTTTCTTGTCACACATTTTCCTTTCTTGTCACACTTTTCTTGTCACACATTTTCTTTTTTTGTCACACATTTTCTTGTACATTTTCTTTTCTTGTCACACATTTTCTTTTCTTGTCACACATTTTCTTGTACATTTTCTTTTCTTGTCACACATTTTCTTGTACATTTTCTTTTCTTGTCACACATTTTCCTTTCTTGTCACACATTTTCCTTTCTTGTCACACTTTTCTTGTCACACATTTTCTTTTCTTGTCGCACATTTTCCTTTCTTGTCGCACATTTTCCTTTCTTGTCACACATTTTCTTTTCTTGTTACACATTTTCCTTTCTTGTCACACTTGTCACACATTTTCTTTTCTTGTCACACATTTTCTTTTCTTGTCACACATTTTCCTTTCTTGTCACACATTTTCTTTTCTTGTCACACATTTTCCTTTCTTGTCACACATTTTCTTTCCTTGTCACACACTTTCTTTTCTTGTCACACATTTTCTTTCCTTGTCACACATTTTTACATTAAATTGTAATCCTTATCTACAAACTTAATGTGGGGCAGAAACTGTTGTCTATTATACTTATAATTTGCACTAATCCCATCTAAAGCTTTCTTTTTTTTTCTTTTTGAGTTAGTAGTTTTATTATCTTGTTTTTGTTTTCTTTTTCTATTTTTCCACATTTTATAAAAGTTGGTTCACATGGGATTTATTTTTCCTGGGTGTGTGTTACTTTACACAACAAATCAAAAGTATATTTTAAGAGCTTTGTGCATTTCTGGTCAGGTGAGTCTAGGTCATCTCATTATCCCATAGTCGCATTTATTTTCATATAAAAATAGATATTCTGTGAGTAATGTATATAAGAATAAAACGTTGTCATTCCCCCAGTAGTCACTTATATCAATCATAATCTAACTTTAATACATTTTTCTTTTTTATGCTAATTCATTATCTCTTTAGGGAAGTTGCAAATGGTTACCTCCATTAGACCCTTATTTTCTTTGTCATTTGTATTTTATACCTGCCAATATGACACTGATGTCTATGTGCCTTCAGAGCCATCATATGTAGAATTAAGAAGGTTCTGGAAGCTTTCCTTCTTGACATATGTTGTAAAATGAACATATGTTCAAAAAAGTGAGTCTTTAATCTCCCAAGTAAAATGGCAAAGTAACCATAAAAAATAGAAAGAGAAGGGGAAACATAAAGTGACCATAACAAACAGAAAGAGAAGGGGAAACATAAAGTGACCATAACAAATAGAAAGAGAAGGGGAAACATAAAGTGACCATAACAAATAGTGACCATAACAAATAGAAAGAGAAGGGGAAACATAAAGTGACCATAACAAATAGAAAGAGAAGGGGAAACATAAAGTGACCATAACAAATAGAAAGAGAAGGGGAAACATAAAGTGACCATAACAAATAGAGAAGAGGAAACATAAAGTGACCATAACAAATAGAAAGAGAAGAGGAAACATAAAGTGACCATAACAAATAGAGAGAGAAGAGGAAACATAAAGTGACCATAACAAATAGAAAGAGAAGGGGAAACATAAAGTGACCATAACAAATAGAAAGAGAAGGGGAAACATAAAGTGACCATAACAAATAGAAAGAGAAGGGGAAACACAAAGACTAAGAAGGATTAAGAGAACATGGTAATGAGAAGCTGACTCTGTGCTGCAGTGGGATGTAGCCCTGACTGGACCAATAGGAAAAGAGTGGCAATTTATCATCCTACCTACCCCGAGGGGTGGGGGTCTGGTTGATAGCTGACACTCTCTCAGATGCTGAGGACAGGAGAAGGGTCCAGGACTCAGTATTCACTGTAAAATATTAGGAATGCATCAGCAGATGTCTGTAGGATTCCAGGGCTGCATGATTGCATGTCCTGTATTTCAAGGTGGGTTTGTTCATAGGGGAAAAAAATATGTCTTCAGCAGGAGTGTGACAGTGCATTGGAATGCCTCAGTGTCTTCACCGAATCCAGCAGTAGGGTCACTTCCAGGGCAACAGCTGACTTGGGCGACTTGGAGACTATGAAGAAGTACCTGGACGTGCTGATGGTAAACTGGAGGGAGAGCAGCAAAAAGAAAATATATATAAAGAATGTGGTAATAAGAATGAAAAAATATATCTGTTAACAGAAAGAGATCATAAATCCTAGTTTTTCTCTTCATATAAGTCTTCATATTTGGCTGCTTCCTAATGTGTATCATTGCCATTACCCCAGTTGTAACTGTTTTATTCCTTCAGAAGAGCAGGTGCTTCACCAGGCCACTTCTAGTTGCTGACATATCACTCTTTTTACATTGATAGGTCATACAGCTCTTTCAGAGAGCAGCCAGCTCTGGCAAGATGTTTTTAGAAGCACTGAAGAAATGGAACATGGGAGCTGCGACTGATTGTTGACATAATGCATGTAAGCCCCTGTTTAACTATTGTAACTACACTGGGCTTCTACCCCCCAGAATCTTTCGACCACCTGAAGAAATGGCAAACAGTTTAGAAATTGATGACAATGTCCCTAATTGCTGTTTTTGCCCCAGTTTCAACTCTAGGAGTATCAGGCATAGGACCAAAATCTTAGCTAGACATCTTAGTCTGCCATGTACTTCGCATTGTCCAATGGCATCCACTGGTCATCCCGAGGTTGAGCTCCCTAAGCGTAGGAAAGACAGGGAAAAAAAAGATCCAAGTTTAAGGCCTCGGATGACAACCATTCCCCATCCGCCAAGTCTTGTTATCACTGAGGAAGCCGAGGCACTTTCACAGCCTCTTTCTGTGACTGAGGTGATGGTGCCAGCCTCTGTCAAGACTTGTAAGAAGTCCGACATGCTGTCAGGTCCCTCAACTTCTGCATGGGCCTTGGTTTTCAGTTTGTCAGTTGGGTCCATAGTCACTCAGCAGACCTCGGCTTCCCACGAGCCATCTTTTACCTGTGACGATCCTTTGAGGCATCAGCCTTCATCGGTTCTTCCTTACAAAGAGACTAGTGTCAGGATTGCGAACCTACCTAGGCCCAAGGCCAGAGCTACCTCTTAGAAGGGTTCTATCTCAGGTTCTATACCTAGGCCTACCAGCTCCCATGCACAAGGATATCGGCAAGACCTGGTCAGATTAGCTGAGGACTTTATCTCCTTAGTCTGAGCTAGGCAACCCCCGTTTGGAGTCTTTCACAGGGAAAATGAAGAGGAATCCTACCCGTGAAGTTTTCTATGAACCCCCTGTTTCAGATTCAGATTCTGACCAGGAAGAATATGTCTTTGAGGAGGGATCCTTCCTTACCTCTTTTGAAGATTCAGATTCTGAAGAGTATCTGGCTTTAGTTTCACCTCTTGAAGACATCACTTTTGGGGAAACACTCCATGCCATGAGGGAATATTTACAATGGGAGACACAGGAATACCCACAATCTAAAAAGAGGGTTAGTAGGGACATGTTCTTCGTGTTTCACTGTTGCAGTCATTACATTTGGGTAATCTGCTGGCAGGTTGCCCTCAGTCAGCCTGAATTCCAAAGTCTTGGGTCCTGCTTCAGTTGCTGTCTTCTCTTCCATGACGTCAGGTGTCAGGGGTATAAAACATGCAGCCGACGCCATTTTCTTTAGTCTTTCTTGCCGCACGGTGCCCGAAGCAGAAGCATTTCGCAAGTGCCGGTCGGCCGACTACTGAACTATTCACGTTTGAGTTTCAGAACCGAAGTCTTCAATAAAGCTAAGTACCCCATTGGGGAAACTTTTTTCTTGCTTTTTACTGATGTCAGAAAAAGTTAATAATTGTATTACTTGTGGGAAGCAAATACCTCATAAGGATTTCCATTTATACTGTATTCCTTGCCTAGGCCCTGATCACAACGTGCCTAGCTGTCGGTTTTGTGCTAGATTTAACCAATGCACTATTAAGCGTCGGAATATTTTTGCATCTAAGTATTTTGGAAACAGATTTAACTACCCAGAGATGTCGTCGGATAGCAATCCGACTACCGGAGTACATAAAAAATGCAAAGAAAAGGACAGAGAAAGGCAGTCGAGATCCAAAACCGACAACGAAGCTTCTCCTAAGCCAGTCGTTGGTTCGCCGGTACTCAGTGAGGCACTTTCGCAGCCCCTGATACCCGCTACCTTCGAGTCGCAGGCCTCTACCGACACCCATGTGGAGTCCGGCATGCCGCAAGATACTCAAGGTATTGGACCAACGGATGTATCTCCCTCGGATGGGTCCGGAGCCGCTGAGCAGGCACCGGCTTCTGAGGGTGTATTCAGACCTCAACATTTTTATATCAAACCGACGACAGCTGCAAAACCAAAGGCAAAGACACCTTCTAAAACCAAAAAACCAACACCTGAGCCCCGTGCACAGGCCTCTATGCCTAAAAAAACAGATGATCAAAATGGCTGAAGACCTTATTACCTTGATCGGGGGTACCCATCCCCCTCCAGATAAGAGACCTAGGCAAGACACTGACTATGAATCTTCAGATCAGGTTTCTATTTCTTCTGATTCCTCTTCTGATCAGGAATTATCTTTACCTCCCTATGAGAATTTTGATGCTGAGGAGTCTATTCCATCTGCATCTCCTCCTGAGGATTATTTATTTGGAGAAACCTTGTATACTTTGAGGGAGCATTTTCACTGGGAGAGTCAAGACTTCTCAGAATCAAAAAAGAGGCTCAGGGATTTCCTCCTTCTCCGTCAGCACAAGTTTTTAGCCATTCCCCCTGTTAGATGTTGTGGATGATGTTTTTTCGGAGTCAAGCCTGACCCCTGACTCTTTACCTCCGGCTTCCAGTAAGCCAGACAGGTATTACAGGGTCCCTGACTCTCATAAATTTTTATTTAGAAACCCTGCTGCTGATCCTGAAACTATTTCACAGGGTCCAAAGGGAGTTAAGGCTTCAACAGCAAAAAACCCTACCCCGTCCGACAGAGATTCAAGGGCGCTGGACAGATGGGGAAAAAAGGTTTATACATCTGCAACCTTGGCAATTAGGGCCTTAAACTGTCAATTTCATATGCTTAAGTACCAACAACATGTTATGGGATTGCTGAAACAGAAAATGATGTTGATTTCAGAATGTGCAGAAAATAAGGAATTGCAGGAATTATTGCATGCAGCTGAGCAAGTTGGAAAGCATACTTTGCAATGTGGTTTTGATTCTTTAGAGGCCTCTTACAGGGCCGCAGTTACTGGTTCTGTAATTAGGATGCATGCTTGGTTAAAGGAACAAAATCTGCCTGATCATGTTAAAGTTAAATTGCTAGATGCACCTTTACAGCATGATTCTCTGTTTTGTATTAAGGCAGAAGAGGTTTTAAAGAAAATGGAAGACAAAGCTAAGTCTATGCAAACTGTTAAATATTTCATACAAGTGCAGCCACCTAGATTCAGTAGACACTGGCCTACAAAAAATTGGTCCTTTCCTGTGTCAGACAGAGCTCAAAGGGGCAAATCCAGACACCCTAAGGGTTCCAGGAACCAGGCTCAAGATTCATACAGGTCAAAGCAATGGGGCGCATCCACCTCCAAATCTGGAGGAGCTAAAGCGCAAACCTACAGAAAGCAATCCCAATGACCTCCCTCTGCCTACACCAAGCACTTATCTTTTGACAGCACCCATAGGGAGAAAATTAGCACTTTTTGCTCAAAATTGGCAGTTAATAACCCAGGACAAGTGGGTACTGAACATCGTATCACAGGGATACAGATTCCATTTCCACACTCTGCCAATGACAAATGGTTGGCCAGACCTCCCAAAAAAACAATGGGCAGAGGCACAGAAACAGGTTACGTCCCTCATGGATATGGGGGCCATTCAGATAGTACCAGAACAGGAAAAAGGACAAGATTTTTACTCAAGACTGTTCTTGGTACCCAGCAAGGACAAGGCCTGGCGGTCAATACTGGATTTATCGATTTTGAACACATTTCTGGACATTCCAAAATTCAAAATACTCACTTTGCAACAGCTTCTGCCCATGCTGGGCAAGAATGCTTGGCTGGTGACTTTAGACTTAAAAGAGGCATACCTGCATGTCCCAGTAAGACAGTCTTGCAGAAGATACCTCAGATTCAAGGCTGGCTTAAAGCATTACCAATTCTCTGCACTGCCCTTTGGCTTCTCTACTGCGCCCAGGGTCTTTACAGAGTGCTTGGCACCAGTAATTGCATTTTGAAGACAAAAGTATTCAAATATATCCTTACTTGGACGACTGTCTCATTCAAGCAGAGAGCAAGGACACTCTTCTACGACACCTGTCGTTTGTGAACAGGCTTCTAGCATGCCTAGAGTACACAATAAAAGAAAAGAAATCACAACTGGTACCCTCTCAAAATATAATATTCCTGGGTGCAAGCTTGCATACAACTGCCCAGATAGCTTACCTCATGCCAGACAAACAAAGGCAACTGACTACTTACTTCAAACTGATGGCAACAAAAACCCAGTCTTCTGCAAGACAAATTCTGCAGGCTCTGGGCTTCATGGCATCCTGCATCCTACTAATTCCATATGCAAGACTGCATATGAGGAAACTTCAGTTGTACCTAAAAAGTTTATGGAGTCATCATTCACACAGTCTGGAAACAATGATTCCTGTCATCCCCTGCCTGCAACAGGAGTTTCTATGGTGGGCAAAGGCCTGTCACCAAAACATGGGACGGCCATTCACTCTATCCCCTGCCAGCCAAACCTTAACAACAGATGCATCAGATTATGCCTGGGGGGCCCACATGGCAGGAAGATGCATTCAGGGCATATGGGCACCAAATCAAATGCATCTACATATCAACCAGAAAGAGATGCTAGCTGTTCAAAATGCCCTGTGCCCTAACAGCCTTCAAGGACTTACTTCATCCAGGACAACTACTGATAAAGACTGACAACACCACAGCTATGTGGTATATAAACAAGCAAGGGGGCACACACTCATACCCCCTTTGCAGATTAGCCATGGCACTGTGGGGGACAGCTTTGACCTACCAAATAAATCTTCAAGCTCAATTCCTGCCAGGAAAACAGAACACTCTGGCAGACGATTTATGCAGAAACCTTATGAATCCTTACGAGTGGAAACTAAATCCACAAGTCTTCAGCATGATAACAGAGAAATGGGGGAGCCCAGACATAGATCTATTTGCCTCTCCTCAAAATTATCAATTGAAAAGATTCTGCATAAGGACTCATCACAGACAAGCATGGAAAGTGGACGCCCTATCCTTCATTTGGAAAAATCTGTCAGTTTATGCCTTCCCTCCTCTGCCTCTTCTACCCAGAGTACTCCTAAAAGTCATTCAAGAGAAGCCAACGATATTAATTGCCCCGGACTGGCCCCACCAATACTGGTACCCAATCCTAAGGAACTTGTCTCAATACCCAGCTTGGACCTTGCCTCAAAGACCACAACTACAGTCCCAGCAAAACAATCAGATCCTGCACAATCAACTACAGACTCTGAACCTGGCAGAATGGCTAATCATGTAATCATACGAACGGCACCTCTCAGTAAAGTTGTGATGGATGTCATTTTGGAAGCCGGAAAGCCTAGTACTAGAAAATCTTATGCGGACAAATGGAAGATATTCTGTGCTTGGAATCAAGTACAAGGAACCGATACAGCAAAACCACATATTCCTCAGATATTACAATACGTAACTGAGATGCTTGACAAAGGCCTACGTTTCTCATCAATCAAAATCCATGCCTCTGCCATTTCGGCTCATTACAATACAGTGCCACCAATCTTTTCTCATCCTTTACTAAAGCAATATCTTAGAGGAGCCAAAAACCTAAGGCCTCCTAGAAGATCACCATTACCTGCATGGGACCTCAATTATGTGTTGGAAAAGCTCACCCTGCCTACATTTGAACCAGCCGCTACCGCTGATATAAAGTTGTTATCATGGAAGACAGCTCTGCTACTAGCAATTACTTCAGCAAGAAGAGTTTCAGAGCTACAGGCCCTCATGGCTGTAGAGCCTTTTATCATATTTTATCCAGACAGGGTGTCTCTGAGGACAAATCCTACTTTTATGCCTAAGGTGGTTTCCAGTGTGGCTCTTAACCAAACAATTCGTCTGCCAACTTTTTATCCAAATTTGCAGAACAAAGGGGAGATAATTCTGCATTCCTTGGACGTACACAGACAGCTAAGATTCTATGTGAGCAGGACCAAAGCTCTAAGAAAAACTGAGCAATTACTAGTGTTGTATGCTGCAGGATCAGAAGGAAAGGCTATCTCAAAGCAGACATTTTCAAAGTGGATAAGCCACTGCATCCGTTTCTGCTACTTACACCATGGTAAACCTGTGCCCAAGGGCATTAGGTCTCATTCCACCAGAGCTGCAGCTACTTCAGCAGCCTTTCTCAGAGGAGTACCAACCAAAGACATTCTAGAGGCTGCTACTTGGAGTTCTGTTCACACCTTTACAAAGCATTACCATTTGCCTCTCTACTCTAAGTCCAGGGCAGGCTTTGCCACTGCAGTGCTGCAGGGCCTTATAGCCGCACCTAATGCTGTTTAGCTCCAGCCTCCCAACCATAGCTTTGGGATTCTACCCAAATGTTAATGACTGCAACAGTGAAATACGAAGAACTTAGTACAGTTGTGTACACTTACCATAAATGTAGATATTCGAGTGCATTCACTGTTGCAGTCCAGGTTACCCTCCCGCCATCCCCCTGTCATTCTACAGTTTATCTTTCCTTCTTTATCTTCTGCAACCTATGTGGTGTGTTTACTTGTAGAGGAAGGTAAAGTTTATATTGATGCATGTAAATATATATCTATATATATATATATATATATATATATATATATATCTATCTATCTATCTATATCTATCTATCTATCTATCTATCTATATATATATATATATATATATATAATGTTGCTACCTTTTTGGGGGCACCTGACATCGGGGGCAAAAAAAAACTAAAGAAAATGGCGTCGGCTGCATGTTTTATACCCCTGATGACCTGACATCATGGAAGAGAAGACAGCAACCGATGCAGGACCCAAGACTTTGGAATTCAGGCCGACTGAGGGCAACCTGCCAGCAGATTACCCAAATGTAATGACTGCAATAATGAATACACTTGAACATCTACATTTATGGTAATTCTTCCCTGAATCCACATTCTCTACCTCCAACCTCTTGAAAACTAGACAGTTTTACAAGGTGCTGAAGTCGCATAAATACCTCTTCAAAAAATCCCTCTGCTTTTCTAGAGGTTGTCACTCCAGAACCCGAGAGAGCAAGAGCCAGCGCTTCAAAAAACCCGTTTCCTGCTGACAAAGCAGGGCCCTTGATAAGTTTGGTAAAAAGTTTACACTTCTGCTACCCTAGCCATAGGGGTCCTTAACTGACAGTTTCATATGATAAAATATTAACAAACTATTTTAGATCAAATGAAGCAAAAGATATCCTCTTTGGAGGGCAAGAACATTTATTTTATTTATTTATTTTACATTTGTTGACCGGGCTAGTCTAACTGGTTACATGTCCATTTTAAGTAGAGGCCCGGGTAACATTTCCATGGAATTGTTAGACCTTCGCCATTCCAGCTCCCAGGTGTCTAGTTACTCATTACAGTGCAGCTATAATATTATGGAGGCCTGAAGCCAAGCTGCTGTATCTGGCTGTCTCATTAGAAGGCATGCTTGGCTTAGGGAACAGACCCTACCAGACCATGTCAAATCCAACCTTCTGAATTCACCCCTGGATAAGGACTTCTTGTCTGGGCCAAAAGCTGAGGCTGTGCTCAGAAAGATGGAAGATAAAGCAAAATCTATGTAGACTGTCAAGGACTTCCTCCAAGTTCAGCCTCCTATGTTTAGTAGGAATTTTCCCACTAAATACTGGTCCTTTCCCCCTCAATCAAAAAGCAGGCAAAGGAAACCCCGGAGGGAAATGCCAGAAAGGCAGCACCAATCACAAAGGCCCAGGCAGTGCTCCTCGGTACACCTAGGCAGAGAGCAATGACTCTTCCTTTCTCTTCCGCCACCCCTCACCCCCTCCAGAACAGGTAGAAGGAAGACGAGGAAGGAAGGTTTTCTCTGTTCAAAGAAAACTGGTCCCTCATTACTTCAAACAAGTGGGTCTTGAAGGTTATCACAGAATGTTACAAGTTCACTTTCAAAGTGCCATTAAGATACATAGGTTACCCAGATGTTGCACAAAATCAGAGCAAAGGGGATGTCCTTCAAGAATGCAACTGCAGTCCTTACATATGGGTTGTCCTGCCTCAGGCAGCCCTTCGGTCGGCCGGATTCCAAAGTCTGGGTCCGGCGTCGGCTGATGTCGGCTCCTACCTGACGTCAGAGCGGCCAGGGTATAAAAGCATCAGCCGCCGCCATCTTCAGTCTTTCTTGCTGCGTGGTGCCCTAAGCAGAAGCAGTTCGCAAGTGCCGGTTGGCCAGCTCCTGTGTTTTCAGATACCGAAGTCATCAAAAAGCTAAGTACCCCATTGGGGAACCTTTTCTTGCCTCAGCCGATGTCAGATAAAACTGCAAAAGTTAATAATTGCTTGTCTTGTGGTAAACAAATACCCTGCTGCTGATGCTTGTGCTCAATAAAGCGCACTTATAGGCCCAGACTTTTTTTCCTGCCTCCCCTGCCTCGCCCAGACCACTATCGCCTCTGTGCTGCCTGTGCTTTGTTTCCAAGCTTTAACACTTTAGCGCCGGGCAGAATTTGCTGTAGACTTTTTGGAGAATATTACCCTATATCATGCCGCGGAACTACCGACAACACATACTTCCAAAACGGAAGGACCGACCGGGACCCCGCCGCGACCACGCGACACCACGCTAAAGAAGCCCGCGAGCGCATTTGGTCTCTTTCGGGCGGTAATTCAACAGGCTACCCCAGTGCCGGTTGTTGTTTTTCCCTGAAACCGAAGCCCAAGATTTGCCTGACACCATACCAGTGGACAAAGTTACTCCAGCACATGGGGCAGCAAGGCCTCCTGTGCCTATGTCCATTAGGCCACATCGTGCTAACACCGTGCTAAGGCTGCCAGCCAGGCTAAGTCTCACCCTCCTAAATCTTTTCCACAGGGTTCAACTTCTGATAAACAGATCATGACTTGGCTGCAGATCTAATTTCTTTAATCAGGGGCTCTCAGGCTCATCCAGACAGAGGTTCTCAGCCTTCAGACAAAGGCCTAGGGTTGAGCTGGTGGATACTCTTTCCTCAGAGGAGGCCTCTGGTGAGTCAGACCATTCAGATTCCCAGGAAGAATCCTGGGCCTACGATGATTCGGATGCTGATGAATCCATTCTGCCTCTCCTCCTGAGGATATTTTTCGGGAGATTCTCCACCCATGAGAGAGCATTTTCAGTGGCAGGGCCAGGATTTCTCCGACTCCAGGAAAAGGCTTTGGACTTTCCTTAAGTTACCCAGCACAGGCCTTTAGCTATACCCCAGTGTTAGATGTATTGGATGTGTTCTCAGACTCCAGTACTTCTCCTGATTCTCTCCCCGGTCAAGCCGGACAGATATTACAGGGTTCCTGAAACTCATAAACATCTCTTTAAGGCACACTCTGTTGATCTAGACACTATTTCTCAGGGGAAGTGGCCACCTCCACGGCCAAAAATCCTTTGCCCGCAGACAGGGAATCTAGGTCCCTGGAGGTGGGGTAAAAGTTTATACTTCATCCACCCTTGCCATGAGGGCACTTAACTGTCTTTTTCATATGTTTCAGTATCAGGATTTCTTGATGGATGATTTACAGAAAAGATTAGCCTTTCCTGAGCCTTTAGATAGAAAGGCCTTGCAGGATTTGGTACATAATACTCAGCAGGTTAGCAATCATTTTCTTCAGTGTGGTTATGATGCATTGGAAGCTTCATGTAGGTCAGCTATGACAGGGGCCGTCATACGTAAACATGCTTGGTTGAAAGAACAGACATTGCCAGATCATGTTAAAATAAAGCTTCTAGATGCACCTCTGAAAAAAGATAAGTTATTTGGTGCTAATGCACAGGGTGTGTTGAAATCAATAGAGGAAAAGGCTAAATCAGTACAAACAGTCAAAGATTTCCTCCAGGTTCAGCAGGAATTGGCCTTCAAAGAATTGGTCCTTTCCAGACACTGACAAGTTCCAAAGGGGAAAAAACAGGCGTGCTCGTAGAGGACAATACCAAGGCTCTTACAGGGGCCGCCAATGGCAACCAAAAAATCAGAGAAGTGGTGCAGGGACTTTTGCTGCTCCACAGGTACAACCTCAATGACTTGACTTTGACACTGCCGACCAAGGCTCAAAGAGAAGCACCTTTAGGCGGAAAATTATCCTTATTTTCAAAAAATTGGCACGTTTTTACAAAGGACAAATGGATTTTGGACATAATAGACAAAGGTTACAGGTTCCACTTCCATACCTTACCAGCAAGACAAGGCATGCCAAACCTGCCACACAATCAAAGGGCAGAGGCACTCTTACAAGTTTCAAAGCTACTACAAATCAAAGCAATAGAAAAGGTTCCTCCTCGGGAACAAGGCCAGGATTCTACTCAACTGTTCCTTGTTCCAAAAAAAGAAAAGCAATGGAGACCTATACTAGACTTGTCCGCTCTAAACACTTTTCTCATTGTGCCAAGATTCGGAATGCTGACGTTACAGCAACTCCTTCCCATGCTGGGCAAGGGGTCTTGGCTGGTTACTCTGGACCTCAAGGAGGCATACCTGCATGTCCCAATCAGACACAGCTGCAGAAGATACCTCAGATTTCTTGCAGGGCCAGAGCATTATCAATTCTCAGCATTGCCTTTTGGCTTATCTACTGCACCCAGAGTATTCACGAAATGCCTGGCATCAGTATTTGCACACTGCAGACTCCAGGGGATACAAATATACCGTTGCCTGGATGCCTGCCTTATTCAAGCGGACAGCAAGCAAGCCTTGATAAGAAACTTGGACTATGTCATTCATCTACTGCAGGCTTTGGGATACACAGTCAACATTCAAAAATCAAGACTACTGCCATCCCAACAAATAATTTTTCTAGGAGCCAAACTGGACACAGATTCACAAATGGCTTTCCTCACAAAAGAAAAACAAGAACCAGTTTACTCCTGATTCCACTGGCAAGACTACACATGAGAAAACTACAATGGTACCTAAAAAGTTTATGGTCTCAACACAGCCACAACTTAGAAGCAACTATTCCACTCATTCCATGTCTACAAAAGGAATTTTTGTGGTGGGCACAAGCAAGCCTGCTAAACAAAGGCATGTCCTTCAGCAAACCTCAAGCAAGCCAAACCATTACAACAGACGCCTCAGATCATGGTTGGGATGGAGGGCAGATGCATTCAAGGGCAATGGGCTCCCGGAATTGCATCTGCACATCAATCAAAAACAGATGTTGGCAGTGATTCATGCAATCGAGGCCTTCGGAAAACTTCCTCAGCAAGGTCATCTGTTAATAAGGACAGACAACACCACTGCTATGTAGTACATAAACAAACAGGGAGGCACCCATTCTTACCCCCTCTGCAGACTAACAATGACTCTTTGGGAAAAGTCCCTGAAACTGAACATACAGTTGCAATCCCAGTTTGTTCCAGGCAAGGACAATGTTCTGGCGGACAGTCTAAGCAGAAACATTATGGATCCAATGGATGTTACATCCAGACATTTTTTCACAAATAACTCATGATGGGGAAGGCCGGACATAGATCTCTTTGCCTCACACCTCAATCATCATCTGAAGAAGTTTTGCTCAAGGACACACCATCCTCAAGCCTGGAGAATGGATGCTCTCTCCTTCAGCTGGAATTCTCTAACAATCTATGCATTCCCACCTCTACCACTAATGACCAAGGTGTTACTGAAGATCAAAGCAGAACAACCGAAGGGCATTTTGATAGCTCCAGACTGGCCGAGGCAGCACTGGTATCCATTACTAAGGAGCATAACTCGCACCAAGCCCCGTGGCCCCTGCCTCAATGGCCTCTGCTTATAACTCAGCACAATTACAGGACTGTTCATCCCAAATTGCAAACATTGCAGCTGACAGCTTGGAGGGCTCCGTGATTTCTCCCCATATCTCTCTCTCCAAAAAAGTTCAAGAGATCTTACTGGAAGCACGCAGGCCTTCCACCAGAAAAACTTATTCAGCCAAATGGAAGAGATTCAACATCTGGAATGCCAACAGGGGTCAGGATGCATCAGTAATTAGCATCCCACAGATACTAGAATACTTGGCAGAAATGCTTCACAATGGCCTTTCATATTCTTCCATAAAAATGCATGCTTCAGCAATTTCAGCAAAATACAACTGTGATCCACCTGTGTTTTCACATCCTTTGCTAAGACAGTTTCTAAGAGGGATAAAGAATATCAAACCTCCAAGGAAACCACCAGTGCCTGCATGGGACCTCAACTTCGTCTTGGAAAAATTAACCCTTCCACCTTTTGAGCCAGCAGCATCTTCAGATTTGCAATTTCAATCCTGGAAAACAGTTTTCCTGTTGGCAATTACTTCAGCAAGAAGAGTCTGAGATACAGGCCCTCATGGCAGTACCTCCATTTCTCATTTTCCATCAGGACAGAGTCTCTTTAAGAACCAATCCTTCATTCATGCCAAAGGTGATATCCAGGGTTTCTCTAAATCAAGCAATTCACCTGCCTACTTTCTTTCCCAATCCTCAAAATAAAGGAGAAAAGCTTCTGCACACTTTGGACATACACAGACAATTGTGCTACTACTTGGACAGAACAAAGGCCAACAGAAAGTCAGACCAACTATTTGTAGCCAGCTGGAGTACAAGGAAAGGCAATTTCCAGGCAAACAATTTCAAAATGGATTGGAAACTGCATCAGTTTCTGCTACTCTTTCCATGGAAAAGGTGTGCCAGCCAATATCAGGCCACACTCCACCAGAGCTACAGCCACCTCCACAGCCCTTCTAAGAGGGGTGGCTACAAAGGACATTCTAGAAGCTGCTACATGGAGCTCCGTGCATACATTTTCCAAGCATTACAACCTGCCTTTATATTCCAGATCCCGAGCAGGCTTTGCTTCGGCAGTCCTGCAGGGCATTTTAGATACACCATCCTTATCTTAGATCCTGCCACCCCCAGCTTGGCTATGGTATTCAACCCATATGTAAGGACTGCAGTTGCATTCTTGAAGGACATAGTACAGTTTTGTACCTACCATAAATGTAGATGTCCAATAGATATGCAACTGCAGTCAGGTTTTCCCTCCCTCCTACCTCTCTGTTATTCTCTTTTTTGGGTCCACTCCCCCTTTCTCAAATTAGCTGGGGATATCTGTTATGGTGTATCTGTTTATTACTGTTGTGCATGTCTGGATTTTTTATCCATTCTCTAAATTTAGCCTTCCTTGGAGGGCACCTGGCATCTGGGGTAAGAAACACTGAAGAAGATGGCGGCGGCTGATGCTTTTATACCGCCAGGTAGGAGCCGACATCAGCCGACGCCGGACCCAGACTTTGGAATCCGGCCGACCGAGGGGCTGCCTGAGGCAGGGCAACCCATATGTAAGGACTGCAGTTGCATATCTATCGGACATCTACATTTATGGTAGGTACAAAACTGTACTTTATATTCCATGCTATTCCTGATTCCCTGAAAAGAAGGCTCTTGGTGCCCTAAACTAGATCTGTCCACCCTCAATCAGTCCCTGCTGGTACCAAGATTAAAAATGTTGACTCTTCAAAAACTTTTTCCCATGATAGCCCCTCAAGCCGTGATGTTCAAAGTGTACCTAAAAGATGCTTACCTGCACATTCCTGTAGAGGAATATTGCAGAAGTTTTCTACATTTCAGACCAGGTACCAGTAACTTTCAATTCTCTGTACTGCCCTTTAGCTTGTCTACTGCTCTGTGTCTTCATAAAGTGTTTAGCCCTAGTGATTGTTTTCTAGCGAGTAAGAGGGGATCCAAATTTACCACTATCTAGATGACTGCCTCATTCAAGCCATGAGTGGGTTAAAGCTCCTCAAGGGTCTGGTCTTCATTTAGTACCTTCTTACGTCTTTGGGATTCACCAAACTCTCTGCAAGTCCAACACAGACCCATCCACCAGGATAGTTTTCCTGGGCGCTCTTCTGGATTCCTCCCTTCAAAAGGCCTTCTTTCCTCCAGAAAAGTAACAAAAACCAGTAAGGCCGCCATGATCAAAAAGCACTTTAATAAAAAAGAATCATTTATTTATTTTTATTTTATTTTATTTTACATTTGTTGACTGGGAGAAGTCCGACTGAATACATGTCCATTTTCATTGGAGGCCCAGGGAGAAAATCTCCTCAGATTAAGAACAAACAACTATGAAAGTTCTACATAGCAAGCAAGTATTCATAGGAAAACACATGATTTAACAAGATTCCATAGTTTTAAAGTTACAAAGTACAATATTCATTGGTAGTCACAAGTTTTAACAAAATTCATAGTTTAAGTTAGAGTAAAGTAGTACTTAGAATGTACTGGTTTCCAGTAATAGCATTGATTGAGACAAATGTAAGTAAAGGGGGGTTGGGAGTGGATGTTAGGGTTAGTTTTGTGAGATGTGGTCGGGTTTAAAGTTGGAATGTGTATAATTGCTGACTGTTGGTGTGGGTGTTTGCAGGTGAAGCACTATAAGGATGAGTCATGATTCTTCTTGAAGGGATAGAAGTGAAAAGGAACACGAGACTGGGTCAGAGGGTGTGTATGATATGGGTCAACCTGATAAATAAAATGACAAATGGATGAGCGCTTTCACATTGTGCATGCTTCTTCAGATCCTGGAAAGGTCTCCTTCTTGACCCAGTTCTTCCAAAACATTATGCAGAGACAATGCCTCTCAGCCAGGGAATTCCTCAGAGCATTAGGCTACATGGCATCTTGCATCCTAATAATCCCTCTGGCCAGGCTACACATGAGAAAGTCCAATGGTACCTCAAGAATATGTGGTGCTAGCACTCACAGTCCCTGGATATCAAAATTCATTTGATCCCTTGCCTCAAGGAGGAATTTGGATGGTGGACATGAGCATGTACCCAGAACCTGGGCCTTCCCTTTAGGTTCACCCCTCAGGACCAAACATTAAGCACAGATGCTTCAGAGACAGCCTGGGGGCTCATTTACAACACCTACAAATCCTAAGGCAGATGGGAAATTCAGTTCAGAAACAAGCACATAAATGGAGAGACTTGATGGCAGTTCAGAAGGGCCTAATAGCTTTCAAAGAAAATTCGAAACCAGGGGTCCTGCTAGTGAAAACAGACAACACCACAATTATATGGTACATAAAAAAACAAGGAGACACTCACTTTTATTCTCTTTGTCAACCAGCTATGCAGGTCTGGGAGGCAGGTCACTCTGTGGGGTTACACCTCATGGCACTATACCTTCCAGGTGCTCAAAACACTCTAGCAGATCACCTTAGCAGGAATTTGATGGATCCCCACTAGTGGCGTCTGCATTGGAAAACGTTTCTCAGCATAGTCTAGAAATGGGGATCCCCATAGGTAGACCTCTTTGCCACCAAAGAAAACATTTGACTAAAAAGATTCTGTTCCAGGAGCAAACTAATGCTTTCTTCTTCCTTTGGAACCCCATTTTCCTTTATGCGTTTCTTCCTCCTGCCTTTTCTTCCTTGGGTCCTCCTAAAACTCAGGGAAGAAGGCCCAAGGGTCATTCTGATAGTCCCAAACTGGCACAGGTAACAGTTGCATTCTCTGGTACTAAGTTTAACCAATGAAAATCCGTGGCAGTTACCTCAGAGAGTAGACGTCCTGACTCAGAACAAGGGGAGGTTTGTGCATCCCAACCTGCAGACTCTCAGACTGGATAATCTCCCAATATCCTCCTCTGAGCATACCCTATGCATACAAGTCCGATAGTCTCAAGGAGGCTAGAAGACCTAGTACTAGGAAATCATACTCACCCAAGTGGAAAGGATTCTCCATTTGGTGCCAGCAGCAAGTCCTCAATCCTAGCTCAGCCAATATTGCTGCCATTTTAGATTACCTGGCTACCCTGGTTAGCAGAGGCCTGTCATTTTCTTCCATTAAGATTCACGCCTCTGCAATTTCAGCCTACATCTCTATTCTTTCTCCTGTCTTTTCCCACACCCTGCTGAAACAATTCCTTTGGGTTGTGATTCACATCAGACCTCCCAAGAGAACCCACTCCTCCATGGGACCTCAATTTTGTTCTGGAAGAAATGACACTACCCACGTTTGAACCAGCAGCTTCTGCTGAATTAAAATTCTTTACTTGGAAAACTTCCCTTTTACTGGCTTTCACGTCAGTCAGCTAGGAGGATCTCTGAGCTGCAAGCTGTCATGGCAGTGCAACCATTCCTCATATTCCACCCAGACAGTGTATCACTCAGGACTAATCCATCCTTTATGCCCAAGGTGGTCACGGAGACATCCTTGAAGTGAGCTGTACTCTTGCCCACCTTCTTCCCCAATCTTCAGAACCAGGGGAAGAGAATGCTTCACTACTTGGATATACATAAACAGCTCTGCTACTATCTTTTACAGAACTAAATCTTTCAGGAAATCAGGCCAACCCTTTTCCTTTGCCATTGGCTCTGAAGGGAAACCATTTTCCAAACAGACTATCTCCAAGTGGATCTCTCACTGTATATCCTTTTGTTACAGCCATCATGGTAAAAAGCCACCCAAGACTGTGCGTAGCCCCCCACATTTTGTAACCAGTTTTTACTGATGTATATTTTAATGCATTTTTAATGGATACACATATATATAATAGTGCATAAACTGCAATTATGTGAGGGCTGTGCCCCCCACACCCCCCAACAATATATTCTCACTCCAGGGTCACACTACAGTGGAGAACAGGACATATACCTGCCAGTGGTGTTTTTCGGTCAAATGAGTTTTCAGTCATATGGGTTTTTGGTCAAATGAACTTTCAGTCATTTGGTCTCAGTCAAATGGGCTTCGGTCATATGTAGTGAACCCCTTTATGGAATCCAGTTTAACTCCTGATACTGTCCCCCCTCCTCCTAGGAAACCAGACAGGTACTACAGAGTACCTGACTCTCACAAATTCCTTTTCAGAAATCCTACTGCTGGCAGTTCTCCTAGGAGCCTAAAGGTATCAAAGCAACTACAGCTAAGAATCCCACCCCTTCGGACAGGGATTCCAGTGCTTTGGACAGATGGGGTAAGAAAGTATATACCTCTGCAACTCTCACCATTAGGACAATTGTCAATTTCACATGCTGAAGTACCAACATGTTATGGAACTTATTAAGCAAAAAATAGCTACCTTTACAGACTGTGCAGAAAATAAGTGCAAGAGCTTATGCATTCTGTAAGCCAAGTCAGCAAGCATACATTGCAGTGTGGTTTTGACGCCCTAGAAGCTTCTTGCAGGACAGCAGTCACTGGTTCTGTACTGAGAAGGCATGCCTGGCTTAAGAAGCAGACCTTGCCAGACCATGTCAAATCAAAGTTACTAGACGCTCCTTTGAACAAGGACAATCTGTTTGGCACCAAAGCAGAAGAGGTTCTTAAAAAGCTAAATCTATGCAGACAGTCAAAGAATTTTTGAAATACAGCCTCCTAGATTCAGTAGGCATTGCCCATCGAAACATTGTCCTTTCCAGTCCTCTCAAAGCCATCTCAAACTAGACCTAGGGGAAACGGACCCCTCCAGACTACAGTCTCAGGGTATGCAGAGATCTAAGCAATGGAGTGCCTCCACCTCTAAAGCAGGGAGTGCTACGCCACCCCCTCATGGGAAGAATGCCCAATGACTTCTCTATTGCACTCCCCACCTCTGCCCAACTACTTGTGCCCCTAGGAGGAAAACTTGCCCTTCATGCAAAATAATGGATTTCCATAACTAAAGACCGATGGGTCCTCAACATTGTATCCCAGGGGTACACATTCTACATCCATTCACTGCCAACCCCAACAGGGTTCCCAGACCTCCCTCCAAACCAATGGGCAGAGGCACAAAACCAGGTTCAATCGCTGCTATCTGTAAGAGCAAATCAACCTATTCCTGCGGAACAGATAGGTCAAGGATTCTATTCCCGACTTTTTCTGGTACCCAGAAAGGAGGGGACTTGGCACCCAATCCTAGATCTTTCAGTTCTCAACACCTTCCTGTTGGTACCAAAATTCAAAATGCTCACCTTGCAGCAGCTTCTACCTATGTTAGCCAAAAATGCCTGGTTAGCCACCCTAGACTTAAAAGAAGTCTATCTGCATATCCCTATAAGGGAGTCATGCAGGAAATACCTATGCTACAGGGCAGGATCTATGCATTATCAGCTCTCTCCACTTCCCTTTGGCTTATCCACTGCTCCCAGAGTATTCACAAAATGCCCGGCCCCAGCCATTGCTTACTGCAGACTGGTAAATATTCAGATTTACCCGTACTTGGACGACTGCCTGATTCAGGCAGACAGTCAGGAATTGCTGTTGCAGCACCTGACATTTGTAAAGAATCTTCTAACCTCCTGGGGTACACCATCAATGAAAAGAAATCAAAACTAGTCCCAGTCAAAAGATTGTATTCCTGGGAGCAAGCTTGGACACAACATCCCAGATGGCATACCTCACTCCAGAAAAAAAAGTCTGTCTGACAGACTGTTTTACTCTAATAGCCACCAGAACTCGGCTATCTGCAAAGAAAATCCTGCAGGCCCTAGGGTTCATGGCCTCATGCATCCTACTAATTCCATTTGCCAGACTGCATATGAGGAAACTTCAATGGTACTTAAAAGGTCTTTGGTGCCAACATTCTCAGGACCTGGAAACTGTCATTCCTATCATACCTTGTCTAAGGACAGAGTTTGTTTGGTGGGCAGCAGCATGCAACCGCAACAAGGGACTGCCCTTTACTCAACCCCACGCCGTCCAGACCCTAACCACAGATGCATCAGACTATGCCTGGGAGGCACACATGGATGTTAAGTGCATTAAGGGCCACTGGAGCCCAAGTCAAATTCATCTGCATAGCAACCAAAAAGAGATGCTAGCTGTGCAGTATGCTCTGATAGCTTTCAGATCCCTACTCTCCCCAGGATACCTGCTAATAAAAACAGACAACACCACAGTGACGTGGTACATCAACAAGCAGGGGGGAACCCACTCTTACCCACTCTGCAGGCTAGCCATGGCCCTGTGGAACACAGCCTTAGACATGCAGGTCGATCTGCAAGCTCAGTTCCTGCCAGGCAAACAAAACTCGGTGGCAGACGACTTAAACAGAAATCTCCTAGACCCACACAAGTGGCAATTAGAGCCCAGCACCTTCGACCTTCTGAGTCTGAAATGGAGGACCCCAGAGGTGGATCTTTTTGCCTCCCCTTACAATCACCAGCTCAGCAAATTCTGCACCAGGACACCTCACAGCAGGGCCTGGAAAGTGGATGCCCTATCCTTCAGGTGGGTAAACCTCTCAATCTATGCCTTTCCCTCTCTGCCCCTTCTCCCAATAGTATTTCTCAAAATAAGACAGGACGGACCAAGGACAATTCTGATTGCAAATCAAAAAGCAGAAAGTGCTTGCAGAAAGCAAATAAAAAAAGAAACACAAAGGATCCAAACCGGTTGTAGCACTCAACAGTTGTTTAATGAACACATGAACTGACATCCAAGATTAACGCTGACAAGGTCAAATTAACGTTTTCATCCCACAACAACTTCAGATAAAACTCCCTCTCCATGTCACCACCTTTATACACTCAGCAATTTAGTTCACAACCAATAAAAAACAAGGAAAATAATATACAACACTAATGTCTACTAATACATTTAAAACATTTAAAACACATCTAACATACTAAAACAGTCCCTAAAAATTACAACTTGTATACAGTCATTGTGCCACTTAATATTTAGTTTATATAATATGATTAAAATCTTTAATTTAATAGTTTAAAACACGTGTAAAATAAATAAATAACATGGATACCATAAAAGTGTTTATTTCTAAAAGGTCACAACCCCCTCTAGTGGTCAATCATAAAAACTTTCTCCAAATGTATTTTATCTCACATAAATAGTAATTTATTGCAGTTCATAAAATCCTTTAAAAACATACCTTGATAAATGTGTGTAAAATTTGTTTACATCCTGTATAGGTGATTCTAGTTCTATAGTTTTGCAGATCTGAGTTTTAAAACTGGGGTGAGTGAAATCATATCATTTAGATCTGGGTGTCTACAAGCTTCCAATGTTACTTGCCAGTAGAGTTCCCTATATTCCACTGTAGTTTCCCACAATCCACCTCTAGGGTCAATGGGTACCACCTCAAGAACAAAAAAAAAACAAAATACTGCATCCTTACACACACGTGTGTGTCTATACAGGGCATTATTCTCTTGCTTCGTCCTTATGTCATAGAGGTGTTCATACAATCTTTGTTTAAGCTTGGAGAGGGAGTTTTATCTGAAGAAGTTTTGGGACGAAAACGTTAATTTGACCTTGTCAGTGTTAATCTTGGATGTCAGTTCGTGTGTTCATTAAACAACTGTTGAGTGCTACAACCGGTTTGGATCCTTTGTGCTTCTTTTTTTGTTACAATTCTGATTGCCCCAGACTGGCCACACCAGCACTGGTACCCACTCCTGCGCATCCTGTCACTGGTGCCACCCTGGCACCTACACTAGAACCCAACCCTGCTCTCTCAGCAGGGGGGGACAGATCTTGCATCCGCAACTGCAAACCCTAAATCTTGCAGCATGGCTTATTCCTTGAACTTTCCCCCAGTAACCAGCCTAAGCAAGCAGGTGCTGGACATAATTCTTGAGGCCAGAAGACCCAGTATAAGGAAATCCTATGCTGATAAGTGGAAAAGGTAATGCTCCTGGATTCAATCTAAAGGAGAGGACACAACTCTGCCATCCCTGCCTCTAATCCTGGATTACTTAGCAGATCTACTCCACAGAGGCCTGTCCTCCTCCATTAAGATCCATGCCTCTGCCATTTCGGCTCATTACAACACTGAGCCGCCTCTCTTCTCTCACCCTCTTATCAAACAGTTCCAGAAAAGCTAATGCTACCCCCCTTTGAGCCTGCAGCGTCAGCAGAGTTAGAGTTCCTCTCTTGGAAAACAGCCTTACTTCTGGCCATCACTTCAGCTAGAAGAGTGTCTGAGCTACAAGCACTTATGGCTGTGGAACCCTTCATTATTTTCCATCCCGACAGGGTTTCCCTCAGGACTAACCCTTCCTTTATACCTAAAGTCATGTCCAATTGTGGCTCTCATCCATTCTGTCCATTTGCCAACCTTCTTCCCTAATCCTCAAAATAAGGGGGCAAGGATCCTACACTCCTTGGACGTGCACAGACAGCTCAGATTCTACCGGGATAGGACTAAGCCCTTCAGGAAATCTAACCAGTTACTAGTCAGCTTTGCACCAGGGGCAGAGGGCAAGGTCATTTTGAAACGATTTCTAAATGGATAACACACTGCATCCATTTCTGCTACAAACACCATGGGAAACCAACCCCTCAGGGGCTCAGAACACATTCCACTAGGGCAATGTCTACCTCTACAGCATTCGTCAGGGGAGTCCTTACCATGGACATCCTGGAAGCTGCTACCTGGAGTTATGTACATACCTTCACCAAGCATTACCACCTGCTTATCTTTTCCAAATTCAGGGCGGGTTTTGCAACAGCAGTCCTGCAAGGCATACTAGCCAGCCCCAACTCTTCTTGACTGCCTCCACCCTTCCTCAGCTTTGGGAATCTACCTAAGTGTGATGACTGCAACAGTGAAACATGAAGAACATAGTACTGTTGTGTACACTTAACCATAAATGTAGATGACACCAGCTGAGGAACCGTCGCAGGCCTCTACCGAGACCCGTTCAGAGTCTGGTGCGCCGTGAGATCCACCTCCTTCTGCTGGTATGTCACCTCTTCCTCACGTGGTCAGGTCCGGAGCTGCTTTACAGGCACCGGCTTACACTGAGACTCCACCAACTACCGCAGCCAGGCTCAGACCGACGACAATGCCGCTGGTTAAAGTCACTTTGTATAAGACTACTGACCTATCCAGGCCTAAGCCTAAGACTACCCCCAAAAAGGTCCCTCCCCAAGGACCCATCCACGACCTTCATCTAGCCAGCCTGCTCTTCAGTCATAACAACTGCTCAGAATGACAGAAGATTTGATGAATTTTATTACGGGAAGCCAGCCCCATCCTCCCACCCCAGCCAAAAGAAGAAGGGATGCCTCTCATGAGGCCTTCTCTGACCAGGAATCAGAAAAATCTGTCCTTGAGGAGTCAGACATTGCAGACCAGCCCTTAGCAGCATTTGAGGACTCTGATGACCCCATTCCTTCTGTCCCCCCCCCCCCACAAGGACCTTTATTTTGAGGAAACCTTAAATTCTCTCAGAGAACACTTTCAGTGGGAGGCCCAAGATTACTCTCAGTCTAAGAAGAGACTGAGAGAGTTCCTTGACCTGCCTCAGCATAAACCTCCGGCCATTCCACCTATCCTAGATGTAATGGAGGATGTTTTTCCTAGGATCTCCCCTTTCACCAGATTCTCACCCCCCAACAGCCAGAAAAACAGACAGATGTTACAGGGTGCAAGACACCCACAAATATCTTTTCAACAACCCTACTGCAGACCCTGAGGTCATTGCTCAAGGCCAAAGGGAGCTAGGGCAAGCTCATCTAGAAATCCCATTCCAGCAGACAAAGAAAGCAGAGCTTTAGACAGAATGGGAAAAAAAGTATACACTTCAGCTACTTTAGCTGTAAGAGCATTAAATTGTCAATTCCATATGCTCAAATGCCAGCAAAATGTCCTTGACCTGATTAAACAGAAGATCTGAAGTGGCTTACTTAATTTGCTTTCAACCTGTGGGTCCACGGATCCATATCGGATCTGACACAGCCGCATTTTCCAGCTACGGCTCTGAGCTCCATGCCCCTCCCCTTACCAATAATGCCTCTGTCTCCCTTCAGATCTCATTTGCCGCCTGATAGGAAGCAGCGTGGTCTGAGCTCCGTTGTGGTAGTGTTGCAAGTTAGAGTAAAATTTTACTTTTGCACTTTTCTAACTATCTTTTTTACTCCCAACCTTTTCTATACCTTCACTGGGTTCTTTGTAGCTTGTTTCTTGTAGGCTTTTCTAGCTTCCTCCCCTCTTCTGTCTCCTCGTGGTAGTGTGTGGGTGTGTGTTTACTTTGAACCGGCTAAGGTGTGGCGGACACCCCGAAGCCTGGTTTCAAAAGATGCACAGTGTGTTGGCCATAAGCTTTCCCTGGCGGATGGCCACACTGTGCATGGTTTGTTTGGAGGTGGCTCACCTCCAGTCCCTCTATCCTATTTGAGCTGGGTTTAACCCCAGAGCACTTAAGGACAGGTGGGACAAACTGATTGTCAAGTGCCTGTTGCCCTCCACTGCTGAGATGGACGTCCCACCTTCCGTTGCTAAAAATGCAGCTGCTGCTGCATCGTCTTCCCCTTTCTCTGCCTCTGGAAATCACCCACCTGCCAAGAGGCCCAGGGAAGGGGATAAGGTCAAGAAGGACCAGCCTCGCAAGTGCTCTCGTGACCGCTCATCGGAGGCTGGCCCCCCCGCCGAAGCCTAAGCCTGTTTCATCTCAGCTTAGGAACCCAAGGTTCTCCCCTGAGCCCAAGGTTCTAGTTAGCCGGTCGCCCCCTGGACCTTCTCCACACTGGCTCCCCCGGCCCACTTCGGTGGTGTCCTCCCGCTCTACCCAGAGCCTATCTGAAGCTGAGATGGATAAGGTGATGCAGAGATTTATCCACACTCAAATCCAGATGGGGGTCTTGCCAGGGCCTTCTCCCACCAGAGCGGGCACCTCCCAACCAGTATTTAGAGCTATCACGCCTTCTCGATCCGAACCGTGGTTTTGGGGCTGTTGGATCTGAGGATGGTTGTACCTTGACACTGGCCAGTGCCCTGAGTGTGTCGGATCCGCCTAGGTCGGATCTGTGCTCTTGGAGCCAAAGCCTCGGGTCAGATCCAAGGGGGTGCTTTCAGCTCTGAGCTTGTCTGAGAGAAGCATCCCCCCGGCGTCTCGGCTCCTATAGGCTCTGCTCCTACTCCTCGGTCGGATCAGGGGGGAGCTGCTTCTGCTAGTTCAGCCCAGAAGGTCCGTTCCCTCTCTGCATTCGACGTGGTGGAGAAGGTTCTCACAAGGTCGAGGCCTCTGACTATTTCATCTTTCGAGTCCATCCAGACCCCCTGGTTTTGAGTGCAGGTCCGACCGTCTTGTCCTCTCAGGGACAGCCCATAGCCGTAATGCCGCAGGAGGTTCCAGTCCTGGAACAACCTGCTTGCAAGACCTCCCCAAAGAGTCCCCCTGAGGCCCCCCCCCCCCGAAAGCATACTTGTAAAAGGAGGCACTTGAACTCTCCTCCAGAGTCTCGCACAGAAGACACGGACCTGGATGAAGGGGGGAAGGTTCCCCAAGATCACCCCCCAAAGGATGTCTCCTTTGGCGACACATGGAGATCCTCCGAAACAGTGTTAAGAGCTTTAGGTTTTATGGCGGCCATGACAAAGCTTCTCCCCATGGCACATCTTCATATGAGGGTACTGCAGTGGACTCTAGCGGTTCAGTGGTCACTGTTAGACCTCCGTTTGTCCTTTCCAGTGAGAATTTCAAAAACATGCAGGGACTCCCTTTGGTGGTGGATTCAGTTCTCGGATCTCCTCAAGGGACATCCTTTTCAACCTCCTTTACCCCAAACCACAGTGACCACGGACACCTCCATACTTGGGTGGGAGGGGCATTGCTCGGTAAGGACAGTCCAAGGCACGTGGTCCCCTTCCGAGACCTATCTGCAAATCAGTGCATAGAGATGAAAGTGGTGGTTCTTGCATTGCAGGCCCTCCATGCTCATCTTCCTCTGGGAACGATTGCAATTCAGATCTTATCCCTTATGTCAAGAGGCCATGAGAGTGTGGGAATGGGCGATCTCCACCGACCATTTTCTGGTGGCAAGTCACATCCAGGGACAGTCCAACATCTTAGCGGCCAGGCTCAGCAGATATATCCTGATGCCTTACGAGTGGTCTCTGAAGCCTTCAGTAGTGGAACAGATCTTCCTAGATTGGGGTCATCCTTGCTGCGATTTCTTCACATCTCCTTCCAACACGAAATGCAGTGAGTTTTTTGCTCTGAACCCCTCGCCGGGGGAAACCCCCCAGAGATGCTCTGATTCATGCTTGGCCTCCAAGGCTTCTTTATGCATATCCTCCTCTTCCCCTCATGTCGAAGTTTCTACAGAAAGCCCGAATGCTGGAGAGCACTGTGATCCTCATCCCCCCATTCTGGCCTCGACAAGTTTGGTTTCCCTTACTGAGGTCTCACCTACTTGTTCCACTATGGACCTTGGATCCGGTCCCGGATCTGCTTTCACATCCCTCAGGGATTCCTCATCCAGATCTGGACAGTCTGAACTCACTGCTTGGCTGTTTCGGTTCCCATGATTCTTAGGACTCCCAGTCTGTCATCCCCTGTTAAAATCATTCTGGTGGTGGCTCATAAATCATCCACCAGAAAAGTTTATCGCAGTAAATGGAAACGTTTTTCTATTTGGGCCATTCAGAGGTCTTTGGATCCTTTCACTGTTCTGCTTTCGGCGGTTTTTGATTTTCTAGCTAGCATTTTTCATCAAGGTGCTAGTTCCTCAATGGTGAAAGTTCAACTAGCCACCATTTCTAATTTTCGTGTTGGGGTGGACATGTCTTCGTTGGCTTCTTCTAAACTTTGTAAAACCTTTCTCAAAGGTGCCTTTCTTCTCAGACCCCCCGGTTAAGGACCCCATTCCTCTGTGGGACCTCACTTTGTTGTTGCAGGCATTGGTTTCTCCTCCCTTTGAGCCTGCGTCATCTGTGGATCTACAATTTTTGACCTGGAAAACTGCCTTCTTGGTTGCCATTACATTCGTTAGAAGGGTGTCGGAGCTTCAAGCTCTTTCTATCAGTCCCTTCCATGATCTTTCACAAGGATAGAGTGTCACTATGCACTAACCCGTCCTTCCTTCCAAAGGTAGCCCCAGAGGCGAATATTAATCAGATTATTAATTTACCAATATTTTTTTTCGAACTGCCAGAACAAAGGGGAATACAAACTGGACGTACACAGGCAGTTGAGGTTTTATTTGCACAGGATTAAACCTTTCCCTTCTTAGGTAAACTTGTCTCAAAAGTGACTATTGCTCGCTGGATTTCACAATGCATTGACCAGGCGTATTCAGATAGAGATTTGTCTCTTCCAGGAAGTATGAAGGCTCATTTGATCCGATCTGTGGCTATGTCAGCAGCTCTTTGGTCTAGGGTCTCTTTAGATGAGATTTGTTCAGGTGCTACTTGGGCCTCATCTCACACCTTTAGTTCTCATTATAAACTGGATTTGGTCTGTAGGAGTAGAGCATTCTTTGGTTTTGCGGTGCTCGGAATATACTTCATGAGGGCCTCCCAAGAGTTAGGTAGCTGGGGCTCTGTCCCACAGGTTGAAGAGCAAATGAAGTAAACTACTTCAGATAAAGAAGTTATATACTCACCATAATGTTCCATCTGAGTAGTCCTACTTCATTTGTCTTCAACCATTCCCCCCTCCTTCCCCCTAACCTTATCCTTTGGGATATGACATGTCCTTTGTACTGGACAATTATTGCTGGAATGTTTAGTTCTGTCAGGGCTAAAGTTTCATTTGTGATGTTTGTGTTGGAGGATAAGGTGTTATTTTGTCGGGTATCTGTTACCTGTTAGGCAGCAAACTTGATCTAAAGGGAGAAGGGAGACATGAGCATTATGGGTAAGGGGAGGAGCATGGAGCTCAGAGCCGTAGCTGGAAAATGCGGCCGTGTCGGATCCGATATGGATCAGGGGACCCACAGGTTAAAGACAAATGAGTAGAACTACTCAGATGGAACGTTATGGTGAGTACATAACTTTTTATCTTCCATTCCTGACAATAGTACTGCCAGAGAATTAACAGACCTCATACACTCTAGCTCTCAGGTAGCCAAACACTCCTTTCATTGTGGTTTTGATGCCTTAGAAGCTTCTACTAGGGCTGCAGTCACAGGCTCAGTAATCAGAAGCCATGCCTGGTTAAGGGAACAGCCTTTGCCTGACCAGGTAAAATCTAAACTGCTAGATGCTCCCTTAGATAAAGACCAGTTGTTTGGGCCTAAAGCGAAGGAGGTCATTAAGAAAATGGAGGACAAAGCCAAGTCCATGCAAACTCTCAAGGACTTCTTACAGGTGCAGCCTCCCAGATTCAGCAGAAACTTCCCTACTAAACACTGGCTCTTTCCCTCTCAGACAAAACCAATCCAGATAAAGTGACGCAGAGACAGAACCCCTAGGCACCAGTCCCATAGCCAACAAAGACCCAGGCAGTAACTGCTGCTTCTAGGCAAGGGAGTTCTAAACCAACTCCCTTCTCCAAGGACTCTCAATGACTCCGTTCCCTCCCCACTGCCCCTCTAGGTCACCCAACAGGCTAGGAGAAAGCCTTTCCTCTTCCTAGAAAACTGGCAGGCTATCACCTCAGATCTATCGGTCCTGCAAATTACCAGTGGGTACAGATTTTATTTCAAAGAGAAACCAAGAAGGCCAGGTTGCCCAGACGTCCCTGAAAATCAGAGAACAGAAGCTATTCATCAGATCAGAAAGCTTCATGCCTAGGGTGCTGTTCATAGGTTGGTACTAGGCTATCGGCCATAGGGCCTATACAAGCCTAGCCATAACAATTCCCTGGCTATTTTTTCCTTGGACCCCTGTCTAGCAGGATGACTGACATGATCCCCAGGGTGAATTTCCTATCTCCCATCCAACCTGCAGAACCTGTACCAAAGGAACAGACTAGAAGAGGATTTTATTCAAGACTGTTATTGGTTCCCAGAAAAGAGGGCACCTGACACCCTATCCTAGACCTCTCCACCCTGAATCTATCCCTACTAGTTCCAAAATTCAAGATGCTGACTCTACAAAAACTACTACCTATGCTCCTGCCACAAGCCAGGCTAGTGACCCTAGATCTGAAGGATGACTACCTGCATAGACCTATCAGACATAGTTACCTAAGGTTCAGAACAGGGTCCCAACACTTTCAGTTCTCTGCTCTGCCCTTTGGCTTATCCACTGCTCCCAGAGTCTTTACCAAGTGCCTGGCTCCATTCATTGCATTTGTAGACAGAAGGGCATCTCGACGACTGCCTCATGCAGGAAGAAACCAAGGAAAAACTCCTGCAGGAAGTTTCCTTTGTGCAAACCCTACTAACCTCTCTGGGTTCACCATCAACCGGGAAAAATCCCATCTGCAGCCCACACCTTCCTGGGCACCCTTCTAGACACCTCAGCACAAATGGCCTTCATCTCCCCACAGAAGCAGGCCTTCCTACAGTCTTACTTTACCCAGCTGGCACAGAAAACCCACCTCACTGCCAGAAAATTCCTGCAAGCCCTGGAATACATGGCCTCCTGCATTCTGCTGGTACCGCTTGCCAGGCTTCACATGAGAAAATTGCAATGGTACCTAAGGAATCTCTGGTGCCAGCACTCTGTCACTGGAGCGCCAACTCCCCCTGATTCCTTGTCTGAGGAAGGAGTTTAGCCACAGAAATACCTCACAAAGAGGATTACTGGCCTCAAACAGATGCCCTACGCAGACCGTCTCAAAAAACTCCAGCTTTACTCCATTGCATATCGCCTACTCAGAGGCGATCTCTGCTTAACATACAAAGCTATGTCAAACCCAAGCTGTTGGACATTCTTCACTTAAAGAAATCCCAATCCCTTCGATCTACACGCTCTAGGGACCTAAACCTTGTCACCACAATAAACAGAACATGCTAGAAGGATAGATTCCTGTCCCAGAGACTTCCCATACTCTGGAACAGACTACCTATGTATGTCAAACAGTGCTCCTCATTAGCACTCTTCAAGAAAAATCTTGATGATTGGATGGAAAATAGGGAATTCACCCCAGGGATCACGTCTGTGGCTCTGCTCGACAGGGGCACAGAAAAATAATTTTCTTGGGTGGTGAAAACCAGGGTACCTTTTTGGCTAGGCTTATATAGGCCCTAGGGCTAATAGCCTAGTACCAACCTATGAATCTGTGGTGTGCCGAGGCTTGCAACCAGAACAAGGGCTTCCCCTTTGTCCTTCAGCCACACGGCCAAACCATAACCACAGACACCTCAGACATTGCCTGGGGAGCTCACAAAGGAACACTGCAAACTCATTTTGGGAACAGGCGGTTCAGGGTCTCCATATCAACCTGAAAGAAATGCTAGCAGTACACAGAGCAATTCTAACCTTCCAAGAGTATCTGTCACCAGGAGTCCTTTTAATCAAGACAGATAATACAACTGTCATGTGCTAAATCAACAAGCAAAGGGGCACCCATTCTTACCCCCTCTGTTGCTTAGCTATGAAAATCTGGCAGTCAGCCTCAAACCTGGGAATGCATCTGGTAGCACAATACCTTCCAGAGAAACAAAACACCCTGGCAGACCAATTAAGTAGACAACTCTTGGATCCCCATGAGTGGTAGTTGCACAGAAAGACCTTCCTACAGATCAGTCATATCTAGGAGAAATCAGACATAGACCTTTTTGCAAGCTACCCGAACCACCAAATAAATTTTGGTCAAGAGAGTTTCACCCAGAAGTTTGGAGGGTGAACGCCTTCTCATTTGATTGGGGCAGCCTGTTTGTATACGCTTTCCCCCCACTGCCTCTGATACCCAGGTTGTTGCTCAAGATCAGAGAGGAAGGGCCAAGGGCTATCCTAATTGCCTCAGAATGGCCTAGGCAGCACTGGTACCCCATCTGCTCTGTCTGAGCAGGTACCTTCCCATCCTCCTACCCCTCACCCACAGACCTCCTCACACAACAGAGAGGGAAGCTACTGCACCCAGGCCTGGCCACTCTCAAGTTAACCGCATGGTTGATTCCTCAAAGGCAGATAACACGTCAGCCCTCAGTAAACAAGTGTTAGACATCATTAAGGAGGCCCGTAGACCCAGCACCAAACAAGTGTTCGACATTATTAAGGAGGACCATAGATCCAGCACCAGAAAATCTTATTCAGCAAAATGGAAAAGGTTCACCTGCTGGTGCAGCAGCAGAGGCGCAGACAACACCATTTCCTCTTTACCACTGGCTCTGGGCTACCTGGCAGAGCTCCTAGAAAAGGGATTGTCTTACTCTATCAAGACTCATGCTTCAACTATCTCAGCCTATGTCTAGGTGGAGCAGCCCTTGTTCTCTCAGCACCTCGTAAAACAGTTCCTCAGAGGTGTAGCTCACATCAGACTGCCTAGAAGGCCACCTGCACCATCTTGGGATCTTAACTTTGTTTTGTAAAAGCTGACTCTACCCCCTTTTGAACCAGCATCCTTAGCAGATCTCAAGTACCTGACTTGGAAAACTGCTGTATTGCTAACCATCACTTCTGCCAGGAGGATATCGGCGCTCCAGGCCCTAATGGCCACTGAGCCCTTCATCATTTTCCATGCAGACAGGGTCTCTCTGTGAACCAACACCAGCTTTATGCCTAAGGTGGTCTCTGAGGTAACCCTCAGCCAGACCATTCACCTACCTACTTTCTTCCCAAAGCCTACCAATATATGAGAAAGATTTCTGCATACCCTGGACATACACAGACAACTGAGATTTTACCTTCACAGGACCAAATCAGTCAGAAAAACTGACCAGCTCCTGGTTTTCTTCGCCCCTGGGATAGAGGGTAAACCCATTACTAAGCAGACCATTTCCAAATGGATCTCTCATTGCATATATTTCTGCTGTGCCTTTCATGGAAAGAGTTTTTATAAATCCATCAGATCTCACTCCACTAGAGCAGCCTGTACTTCCACGTCCTTCCTGAGAAGGGTTCCTATCAAGAATATCCTGGAGGCTGCTACATGGACATCTGTCCACACTTTCACTAAGCACTACCAGCTAGCTACATTCTCCAAAACCAGGGCAGGATTTGCATCTGCAATCCTGCAAGGCATGCTGGCATCCCCATAACCTATATAACATGCCTCCACCCACTTCCTCCACTTTGGGAATCTTCCCACAAGTGATAACTGCAACAGTGAAACACAAACAACATAGTACAGTTGTGTACACTTACCATAAATGTAGATGTTCGAGTGTATTCACTGTTGCAGTCCTGTTTCCCTCCCACCTTCCCCCGTTTTTCTATATCCTTTTAGGGGCTCCTGACTATTGGGGAGGGGGGGCAAGTAAAACTGATGTAATGGTGTCGGCTGTCACCCTTTAAAGCCCTGACAACCTGACGTCAGCCACAGTCTCTGAACAGCTGATGCAGGAGGGAAATCCTTTACTCTGGTATTCAGGCTGGCCAAGGGCTACCCAGCAGGGATAACCCAGAAGTGATGGCTGCAACAGTGAATGCACTCTAACATTTGTATTTATGGTAAGTGTACACAACTGTACTTGCTCACAAGCTGGCATGGTGAGGCACACTTTCGGGTGCTAGTCTTCTTTTGCTTGGCAACCAAATTTTAACTGTTTATGGTTGGCCTTGCAGACGTGACAGGTGTAGGACTCCCTTCCACTCAGGCATCACTGAAAGATCTCACAGTGACACTTATCTCTAAAATGAGCAGTGCTTGTAAGTGCTTCAGTCTCTGAAGCTTACTTTTCCAATGATTCTTCCTTTGGAAGACCTTGAGACTTGGGGATGTTCTTTGATTTGGCCATGAGGTCCCTATTCCTTTTTCCAAGAACGCCTTAAATTTGTATGTGGAGAAAGATGCACTCTGGATCATTCCACCCAAAGGGCTTGTAGATGAAGTATGCTGCCTTCGTAGCTTGAAAGCACCCAGAAAGGATGTGGAAGGAAATTAGAAAAGATTGGAATGGAAAGACAGCGGGCATTATGGGATATTTTAGATATAAAAGAGCTGAAGGTAGGATCTTCAGAAAAGGGAAGGAGCAAATTATGTAGAAATAAATGGAATTTGTGGGAGCAATATATACAGAATAATGGTCAGGAGGTGGAGTGAGGTTTAACAGAATGACTTAAAAGAAAATGTGTACATATAGAGAATGAAAAAAATGAAAAATATCAACTATGGTTTATTTTCTATTAATGCATGTGTACCTCTGCCATTTTGTAAAATATGAGAATTGAGCAGTTGTGCCAGAAATGTAAAGGATTCTGATGTAGCCCAAATTTAAAACACCTAAAGCTTGCAGTCTGGAGGATAGAACCTTAATCCTGCTTTGTGACCTTTTCCTACCTGAGGTCTTAATGTTTTATATTTTATTTTGTATTTAATAAACTCGAATTTGCATCCAAGTTCTTTGTTTTATTCAGCCGTACCGTTCCAAGATCCAGGTGGGCATGTGCTCTGGAGTGACGGATGTGCAGTAGATCTGAGGGGATATGGTCAGTTGAGACTCTGGACACAAGGGACAGAATATCCTCAGTAGCCTGTATGATGCTGAGAAGAGGGATAAGGCTTTGAGATGGTCAGTGTCATTTTTATGATTTAGGGCCTTGTTTTCCTGGTGAGGAAGCATTGTGGTTGTTCAAGTTCTGCTATGAGTTTGGACAGGTATACTACAGGGGGCATTCTAATCAGTGATTGGCCTAATAAGTGCCAAATACAGTGGAATGATCACATGCCTGGACCTAGACACCTTACAATTGCTAATAAGCTGTGTAATGAAAAATGACTTTCTCTTAATAGTGGCTACATGATTATGGAAATACAGTTTGTTGTCCACATAGGCTGTCAAGACCCTAGCTACCGGATAGGTTTTCTAGGGTGTGTTGTTGATGTGTTAGCTACAGAGTACTTCATGCTTGCCGAAGGAAGCTATTATACATTTTTTGGCATTTAGATTTAGTCTATTGTTGTGACACCAGCTATCTGTTTGGGGAAAGCTGTCTTGGAGAATCTTGGTGTCTCTGTACAGTTTATGATGGCACCAAGTTTACAGTCATCTGCAAACTTGGTTAGCCATAAGCCCTCTGAGAAGTATATACCACAGAGGAGTGGCCCAAGGACTGTACCCCAGGGTACAGTATTAGTGACAGGTCTTTGTAGGAGGTAGTGCTGCCTATCCTAATGTTGTGGGCTCTATTTGTGAAACATGTTGTTATCCAGCGAGTTACATAAGGGTTTACATTTAAATGGGAGAGTTTATCTACAGTGTTTGAAGTGGGATGTTGTCAAATGACTTTGCATGGTCTAGATATGCAGTGTACTGATTTTCCCTCATCTACTACTTCAGTATCCTTTTTGAAAAAACTTGTCCAAGTTAAGCAGGCAGGATCTCCCCCTTGAGAAAGCTAAACTGGCTGGGGTCAAGAGTTTATAGGTTACCTGTGTCCTTATTAAGTCCATAATGAGGATCCTCTTCATAGCCTTATATATGAGGTTGGTCAGACTTATGGATGGATAATTAAATGTGTCCATTAGCACTTGTGCAGGGGGGGGGGATAACTGTTGATGTCCTCCATTCATCTAGCACAGAACCTGTATGGAGGCTGGAATTGAATAGCCTCTCTGTGGGGGTTTGACAGGTTCTGTTTCAGACTGGACAGTAGGCACCCTGGTATGTTATTTGGCCAAATAGAAGTGTTCTTGACTTTCGAAAATGTTTTGAGGACTGGTTCTTGGGAGATTTGGAGGGTGTAGATGTGGGTATCTGGTTTGTAGTTGAGGGAGGGGAGAGAGGGGGATTGAAGTTAGAGCTAAATTTATCCCTTAATAGATAGTTAAGAAGGCCTTGTGGTTGTCTTTTACTTGGGTGACTATTTATACTGTGTGTCTAGCTTTGGTTGATTTGATTAGGTACCGGAGAGCCCTGTTAAGTTTTGCCAGAGTGTTTTTAACATTTTTAGAGTTACATTTATTATTGTGTTCAATGATTTTTTTTATTATTATTTTAGAGTCTTTTTATATGTGGTCCCACCATACTGGTTTATTTTTAAATTTAGCATTGTATTTGCTTCAGAGAGGGTAAGAGCTGCAGCTACATGTACATAGAATTTGGAGGTAAAGTATTTTGCATTTACAATGGAGTTATCAGGTCAGAGGAGGATGTTGAAATTTATCCAGGTCATCGCTTCCAGTTTCAGTCTTTATTTATTTATTTGTCTTTTAACTAGGTTGCTCCACTGGGCTGTTGGCCCATTCTCAGTGGAGACCGAGGAGAAAAGCTCCAGATAAAGAAAAACATTTACAATAATTATAGAAAATCTACAAACATTGGAATCTAAAACATATGGTACAAAGTCTCTTAAACATAAACAATATATAGATTAGTGGCATAAAAGAGATAAAGTAGCTAGTATCATGAAGTCATGCAGTAAGGACAATCAACAATTAACTGAAAAAGAGAACAACAATTAAAATTGTGATCTAGAGAAGTTGGGTGTGATTGTAATTAGGTGGGGTGGTGACAGGTACAAGATGGAGAGTTGGCGTTTTAAGTCCTTAGTTCTCTTTTGAAAATAATCAGAGAGTGAATAGAGTGTAGATAGCTCGTTCCAAGTCTGAGACATTGAGCAATTGTAAAGTAGTTTGCCTATAGTTTTATTGGGCCTGTAGGTGTCCAGTAGGATTTGGTTAGTGCTGCGGAGTAATCGAGGTGGTTTGTAAGGGAATAATAGGGTAGATAGGGAGGGGCAGTTTGCTGGTTTATATAGTAAAGAATGAGTCATTTGAAGCTGAGATAGTAGTAGAAGATGAGGGAATTCAAGCCATCAGAGTTGTTTGAGGGCAAGGCAATGGTGGGCTTTGTTTGGAAGGTTACAGGCAAATCTGGCTATGTGGTTATAAGTTTGATTGAGTTTAGTTAAAAGGTTTGCTTGGAGGTGGAGAAAAATAGGGGAGGCATAGAGAAGGCAAGGGAGAAGGTAGGCTTGGGCAAAAATGGTTCTACAGGCAATAGGTAAGAATTTTTTGTTTTTGTACAATAGTCCAGGTTTTTGGTTGGTCTTTTTTATGGTCTGTTGTAAGTGAATGTTAAATTTCAGTTGATCATCTATGGTGACCCCCAGCAGTTTGGTGTGAGAGTCTGCTTGGATAATAATGTTATCTAGGGAAGAGATAGAGAAGGAAGGTCTAAGATCGGTCATTGATTTTGGGAGGAAGAGGAGTAGCTTGTTTTTTGGGGGGGTTAAGGATGAGTTGGTTATTGATTAGTCAGTGTTCAATGGAGTTAAATGAGGTTTGTGTCAGGGAGTGAAGGTCAGTAGAGTTGTTGGAGAGGGTGATGAGAGTAGAGTCGTGTGAGTATTGGATTAGGGTAGATGTGCAGCAAGGGGAGTGAAGGTTATTAGTAAACATATTGAAGAGAAGGGGGCCTAGTATGGATCCTTGGGGAACACCTGTGCTGACAGGTAAGGGGGACAGCAGGAGGACAACCATCTAACAGACTCTGCTGTTGGTTAATAGGATAGCTTGAGAACCAGCTAGTAGTGGAAGCAGAGAGGTTGAGTTTGGTTAGTTTGTTAAGAAGCTTAGGGTGGGAGACAGTGTTGAATGCCTTAGAGAGGTCAATGAATAGGCATGACACCAGCTTGTTGTCATCTCTAGCTTTGGCTCTGGTCTGTGTAAAAGAAAGAAGAGCAGTGGAGCTGCTATGGTAGGGCCTAAATCCACGTTGAGAGGGTGTGAGGAGATTTTCCTGGAGTAAGTGATTGAGAAGCTGAGAGTGAATGCATTTTTCTAGGATTTTTGAGAGAGGGGAGAGGATGGCTATAGGGTGGAAATTAGCTGGGTCGGTGGAGTTACCTCCTTTATGAAGTGGGATTGTATAAAAGGATTTCTAGATATCTGGGACCAAGGATTCTCTAATGGAGCAGTTTGTAAGGATGGATACTGGATACACTATGGTATTGGCTGCAAGTTTGAGAAACTGGGGTGTAGATTGTCGAAAGAGGGAGAGCATGGCTTAAACTTCAGTAGAAGGGATTTTATATAGGCTGTGGGAACAAGTTTCAGGGAGAAGATGGAGTAGGGATTAGTGGTGAAAGGGATGGGGGGTTGAGAATGGTTAGTATCAGGAGGGGTCAGTTTGCGGACTGAGTCTGTAGAGAAGTTATTTGTTAGAGTGGCTGTTTCAGTAGGAGATTCATCAGGGGAAGGGGTTGGGGGTAGAAGGTTTTCCTGTGGAGAATATTGGTTATGGAGTAATAACATTTTTTAGGGTTAGAAGTGCGGGTGGATTGAGCCTCTTGGTAGTAATGTTTCTTGTCCTGGACAATGAGTGTTTTTAGTAAGGTTTCTTAGTTCTTTAAAATTGAGGAAGATTTAGACTTTGGCCATTGTTTCCAGGTGGAGACTCTAGAGTTTCATGATGGAGCGGGTATGTTTGGAGAGCCAGGGTGCCGGATTAGATCTGATCCTACTTTTCCTTATTGGAGGGAGGGCGTTTAGGATGTTTAGAAAAGTGTTATTAAAATCAAGAATAGCTTTGTTTAGGGGGGAGTTGAAAAGGTGGGACCAGTCTATGAGAGACAGTAGATGGTTGAACTTTTCTGCACTGAAATTTGAAATGTTTCAGCAGTCTCTATAAAGATGGGATTTTAGGAGTATGAGGTGGTATCCTTTGTATAGGGATTGGGAGGTGATCACTTAGATTCAGGTATAGTACTGGGATTCTGGTACTGACTAGGATTGGAGGGCTAAGATCTAGTCTAGTATGGAGCTAAAGTTTTCTTGATGCGGGTGGGAGTAGAGATTAGTTGGCTGAAACCAAAGAGTTAATACTAAGACTAGGGGAGAGGGGGAAGAGTTCCAGTCGATGTTGACATCGCCAAGTAGTAGTGTTTCGTAGGATAGATTTTGGGAAGTCCAGGATAGGATTGATTCAAGTACTGGAATATTATTACCAGGAGGAATGTAGATGGATGCAATTGCTTTTTTCTTATGTGGATTAAGGTGGCAGTTGAGGAAGATGAGTTCAGCAAGTGAGAAATCAGGGGAGGGGGTAAGGTTAAGATGTTCTGAGTACAAGATAGCTAGCCCGCCACCCTTTTTGGGTGGTCTGTCTTGCCGGAATATGTTATAGCCTGGGAGAAGAATTTATGAGTTAGTAATATGGGGTTTGAGCCATGTTTCTGTTAGGGCTAAGATGTGGGGAGAGTAGCTGGCAATCCAAGCATGTAAATCTGTAATTTTATTTGTGAGACTTTGTAAGTTTATGGAGTAGATGGAAAGGAGTTTTGATGGGGAGGTTGGGAGTTGCTGACTGTTTAATGAGGTGGAGTTGGTAGGGTGGGTGGAGTGGGTGGGCCAAGGCTGGGATGGATGTCCCCATCTGGTAGGAGAGTGATAGGGGGTACATCAGGTTTAGTGCAAGAGAGGTGGTAGGTGATACATTTAAATTTCTGTTTAAAGGGTGAGTGTGTGAGATTGAAGAGTTTAAGTTTGTGATAATGAGTGAATGTAGGAAAGGTGAGCCATTTGATTGAGGTGTATGTAGTGTGGGGTAGGAGGGTTGTGAAAATTAAAGTGATATGAGGAGTGGATGAACAAGATCAGTAGTAGAAGGAATTGTGGTTGCATGTCTTAAGGAGAATGTGACTGGTTTATGGTCCAGTTTGACTAGGAAAGAAGTTACAACTCGTGGGGAGCACAGCTGTTTTGTACTAGTGAGGACAAAGTCCAGAATTTTGTCTCCCCTAGTTGGGTTGCAGGCTAAGTGGTCCAGAAAGTTTGTATTTTTGAAGTCCAGAAATCTCTGGGCATACATTTTAGTATGTGTGTAACTCTTGACAGTTAATGGATGGATAATTGAAGTTCCCAAGGGGAATGGTGTTTAACCTAATGTATAGGGATTCCATACTAATCAGGTAGGAGGCATGGGCCAGGGGTGCATAGAGGGGGTCCTATAGTTAGCTATGATGTGATAAGTGGCTTTGTTAATGGTACGTTGCACATGGAGGAATCCCAGGTCTGTATCCTGTCTAAACAGCCTGGAGGTGAAATTTTGTTTTACAAATATAGAGAGACTGCCACCTTTAATGTCTTCATCTAGTGTGGTGGGCCTGAACCATGGGAGGTGTTGAACCCTGCACTAATGAGGTGCTGTCATTGTTCTTGAACTCTATTTCAATGACAATGCATGTATCAATACAGTCCAGCAAGCAGTGCCTGTAGGGAGTAAAGCTTTTAGATGAGACTCCTGGCATTGTGCAGCAGTTACCTGTATGTTGTCCAGTTTCTGTTTAGTTAAGTTGGAAGCTTTTGAAGGCTGACGGTACATAAAAAGGCACTATGGGGATGGATAACAATTTAGCCAGTGTACTAAAGCCTTAGGTAGATAGGTGCCAGCCATCCCTGGCAAGGCAGTTAGGACTGTCTACCTTCTCCTCTCAGGCTGATGTATACTGGACCCCTTGAATGACACCAGAAGCCAAGCCACTTGTTGAATCCAGTAATCGTTTGTTCATATTGTGACATAATTTTCATTGATGGTAAAGTGTTGCTCGAGGCTAGGTTCATATCTGCTTCGGTCACATATTCCAAGAGCTCCATAATGTCTCTGTATAGTTCATGGAGATATGTCTCGAGTCAATTACTCCCACATGCATTATGACTGTGTCATATGTGTGCTTATGGTGCAAAAACTTGAGTGCATGCATGATGAGGCAAGTGCTGGCACCCAGTCTGCAACTAACGGTGACCCTGTCCTTTTCTAGCCTCATGAGAGGTGCGTCATTGTGTGCTGTGTATTTTGGATCCTTTATTCTATGCACCCATGATGTGTCTGTTCCCTCAGACATCTTTTTTGTCTATATGCAGCTGAATTACTGTTGGGTAAATTGATGACAAGTATAAATGACCAGGAAACTATACAATAACATTTGAGCAGTCTAATGGTGTAACCTTATAGAAATGATATGATGATAAATGTCAGCTAAACAAAAACTATGACTTTTAGCAAGTCTAAAGAGAAGTATGTCTGCATAATAGAGGGACAGATAATTGATGAAGTAATTGCCTTTAAGGATTTAGTTGTCTGGAAGTGCTTGATTTTAGATTTTGATTACCACATCAGTCAACAGTTAAGGAATGTAATTGCTTGCTATTCATTTGGGACAGGAACATAGAAACCAAATCGAGATCAAACTCGTAATTTGATCAAAGCCTCTGATGTTCATCGTGTTACACTGCTGCAGTCATTACACTCGGGTTATCCTGTCTTCAGGCGGTTCCCCAGTCGGCCTGAATTCCAAAGTCTTGGTCCAGTGTCGGTTGCTATTGCCTTTTCCCTTACGTCAGTGTGACATAGGTTCATAGGTTGGTACTAGGCTATCAGCCCTAGGGCCTATACAAGCCTAGCCATAACAATTCCCTGGCTATTTCTTCCCACACTATTTACTTCCCTGGACCCCTGTCTATACCCAGGGGTATATATGATGCAGCCGACGCCATTTTCTTCAGTCTTTCTTGCCGCGTGGTGCCCAAAGCAAAAGCAGTTCGCAAGTGCCGGTTGGCCGTCTCTGAATCCAGAACCGAAGTCTTCTACAAAGCTAAGTACCCCACTGGGGAAACATTTTCTTGCCTCAGACCGATGTCAGTAAAAGTTAGTAACTGTATTTCTTGTGGGAAGCAAATACCTCATAAGGATTTCCATTCCTATTGTATCCCATGCCTAGGCCCTGACCACAACATTACTGGTTGTCGGTTTTGTGCTAGGTTTAACAAGCGCACTATTAAACGTCGGTTTGATTTTGCCCGACATTTTTTTGGTAGAAAATTCAATTATACCACGCTGTTGGAACTTCTGACGACCGGAATGCACAAAAAGCGCAAAGACAAGGATAGGCATCCAAGGCCCAAAACTGACAACGAAGCCTCTTCTAGGCTAGTCGCTGGTTCTCCAGTTTTCAGCGAGGCGCCTTCGCAGCCCTGACGACCGCTTCTGTAGAACCACAAGCCGCCTCTGACTCCCACGTGTAGACGGCTCGGCCTTCGGACACACAAGTTCTTCAACCTACCGAGACTAACCTTTCAGAGGGATCCGGAGTAGCTGAGCAACCCACAGCTACAGAGGTTGTCTTCAGACCTACTCAGTTAAGCATTAAACCCACAGCTAAGTCTAAGCCTCCTCTAAAGTCAAAGAAACAAATACAGCATTCTCCAGGACAGGCCTCCAAGCCTAAGAAACAAATGCTCAAAATGGCCGAAGACTTAATCACTCTGATCAGGGGGTCCCGTCCTCCTCTTGATAAAAGGCCTAGACAGGATGCAGATTATGACTCATCCAACCAGGTGTCCATCTCTTCTGATTCATCCTCAGACCTAGGATACTCTTTACTCCCTTATGAGGATTCTGATGCTGAGGAATCAATTCCATCAGCCTCACCGCCTGAGGACTACTCCTTTGGGGAAACCCTACATACCATGAGGGAGCATTTCCACTGGGAAGGCCAGGATTACTCAGAATCCAAGAAAAGGCTAAGAGACTTCCTTTTATTACCTCAACACAGACCCCTTGCTATTCTGCCAGTGTTAGATATTGTGGATGATGTGTATACTGAATCCAGCTTAAATCCGGATTCCTTACCTCCAGCTCCTGTTAAACCTGGCAGATACTACAGAGTCCCTGACTCACATAAATTTCAGTATAAAAGCCCTGTAGCTGACCCTGAAACTATTTCTCAGGGACCCAAAGGAGATAAGGCCTCATCAGCCAAGAATCCAGTTCCCTCTGACAGAGATTCCAGAGCATTAGACAGATGGGGAAGAAAGTATATACGTCTGCAACTTTAGCAATGAGAGCCTTAAATTGCCAGTTTCACATGCTAAAATATCAGCAATTTTTACTGTCTCAGTTAAAACAAAAAATGCTTCCAGAATCAGATCCTCCTAATTTTAAAGAAATGCAGGATTTATTGCATGCAGCTGAACAAGTGGAAACATACTTTGCAATGTGGTTTTGATTCTCTAGAGGCCTCCTGCAGAGCAGCAGTTATAGGCTCTGTCATTAGAAGACATGCTTGGTTAAAAGAACATATGTTACCAGATCATGTTAAAGCAAAATTATTGGATGCACCTTTGAAGCAGGATGTGTTATTTGGAGTTAAGGCAGAAAAGGTAGTAAAGAAAATGGAGGATAAGGCAAAATCTATGCAAACAGTGAAGGATTTCTTACAGGTTCAGCCTCCTAGATTTAGCAGAAACTGGCCAACTAAGAATTGGTCCTTTCCAATTACAGACAGACCTCAAAAGGGAAGATACAGACGTCCAAGAGGTAGAGGTCACACACAAGGTCCTTACAGGCCTCGACAATGGGTTACATCAGGCCCGAAAGAAGGGGAAGACAGGCCCCAACCATATAAAAAGCAGCTCCAATGACTTCCCACTACAGCTGCCAAACAAATCCTTCTTGGCAGCCCCCTTGGGAGGAAAACTGGCACTCTTCTACCACAATTGGCAAATGATCACCAAATGGGTTCTCAACATTGTATTTCAAGATTACAGGTTCCACTTTCACACTCTGCCAAGGTAAAAAGGAATGCCAAATCTGCCACCAAATCAATGGGCAGAGGCTCAAAAACAAATTACAGCACTCATGGATATGAGAGCTATTCAAAAGGTACCATCACAGGAGCAAGGACAAGGATTTTACTCAAGACTCTTTCTGGTACCCAGAAAGGACAAAGCCTGGAGGCCCATTCTGGATCTTTCATCTCTAAACACTTACCTGGATGTTCCAAAATTCAAAATGTTGACATTACAGCAGCTTCTTCCCATGCTGGGCAAGAAAGCTTGGCTCATGACTTTGGACCTCAAAGAGGCATATCTGCATGTCCCATCAGACAAAATTGCAGAAGATACCTCAGCTTCATAGCAGGTTCAATGCACTACCAATTCTCTGCACTGCCCTTTGGCTTATCTACTGTGCCCAGGGTCTTCACAAAGTGCCTGGCACCAGTAATTGCATTTTACAGACAGAAAGGAATTCAAATTTATCCGTACCTGGACGACTGCCTGATTCAAGCAGAGAGCAAAGATATTCTTCTAAAGCATCTGGCGTTTGTAAAAAAGTTATTAAGTTGCCTGGGGTACACAGTAAATGAAAATAAATCAAAACTAGTGCCCTCACAAGAGATTATATTCCTGGGTGCCAGCTTGAACAGAACGGCCCAGATGGCTTATCTCACGCCAGACAAACAAGGACAACTGACTCAATACTTTCAATTGATGACAACAAAGACCCAACTCCCTGCAAGAAAAATTCTGCAGGCCTTGGGTTACATGTCATCATGCATACTACTAATTCCATATGCCAGACTGCATATGAGGAAACTACAATGGTACCTAAAGAATGTATTGTCTCAACACTGTCAAAGTTTGGAAACAGTTATATCACTAATCCCTTGCCTTCAACAGGAGTTTCAATGGTGGGCTCAAGCTTGTCACCTCACCAAGGGACAGCCTTTTACACAACTCACAGCCAGGCAAACACTGACAAACAGATACATCGGATTACGCCTGGGGAGCACACATGGCAGGTAAATGTATTCAGGGCATGTGGCCCGCAGAACAAAGGCATTTTCACATCAATCAAAAAGAGATGCTAGCTGTACAAAATGCGCTTATAGCTTTCAAGGACCTGCTACATCCAGGACAATTACTACTAAAAACAGACAACACCACAGTTCTGTGGTACATAAACAAGCAAGGGGGCACTCACTCCTACCCCCTATGCAGACAAGCTATGACCCTGTGGAACACAGCTATAAACCTTCAAGTTCATCTGCAAGCACAATTCCTGCCAGGAGAGAAAAACACACTGGCAGACGACTTAAACAGAAACATCATGGAGCCCCACAAATGGGAGTTGAATCTACAAATATTCAGAATGATAACACAGAAATGGTGGAGCCCGGACATGGATCTGTTTGCATCCCCAATAAACTGCCAGCTACAAAAATTCTACACAAGGAGTTACCATCCACAAGCATGGAAAGTGGATGCCCGCTCATTCAGCTGGGACAACCTACAAGTGTACGCTTTCCCACCACTACCTCTCCTGCCAAAGGTACTCAGAAAAGCCAAGCAGGAAGAGCCAAAGATGATCCTGATTGCACCAGACTGGCCACGCCAGCACTGGTACCAAATCTTAAGGAGCTTAGCACAAGAACCACCCTGGATTTTGCCTCAAATCCCACATCTGCTGACTCAGCACAACAAACAAATACTACACAGCCAGCTAAAGACCTTAAACCTAGCTGCATGGAAGATTTCTTAGTCAAGCAAGCAATGCCTTTCTCCAAAGCTGTTATGGATGTCATTCTGGAGGCCAGAAGACCTAGTACCAGGAAAGCCTATTCGGATAAATGGAAGAGATTCTGTGCCTGGAACCAAGCTCACGGCCTTGACTCTCTTGTCCCAAACATTCCTCAGATACTACAATACTTAACTGAGATGCTGGACAAAGGACTCTCCTTCTCATCCATCAAGATTCACGCCTCTGCCATCTCTGCTCATTACAACATGGATCCACCAATTTTCTCTAATCCTGTGTTAAAACAGTACCTCAGAGGGGCTAAAAACATAAGACCACCCCATAGAGCACCTACTCCCAACTTTGTTTTGGAGAAGCTAACTTTATCTCCTTTTGAGCCAGCCAACATAGCAGAATTAAAATATATCTCTTGGAAAACTGCTCTGCTCCTGGCAATAACATCAGCACGAAGAGTTTCAGAATTACAGGCACTAATGGCAGTGGAACCTTTCCTCATTTTCCACCAGGACAGGGTGTCTTTAAGAACTAACCCTACTTTTATGCCAAAGGTGGTATCCAGTGTGGCTCTAAACCAAACTATTCACCTGCCAACTTTTTATCCTAAACCACAGAATAAAGGGGAGAGACTACTGCATTCTTTGGACATACACAGGCAGTTACACTTCTACTTGGACAAAACCAAAGCTTTCAGAAAATCTGAGCAATTATTGGTAGCATATGCTGCAGGAGCACAGGGAAAAGCCATTTCAAAACAGACTATTTCAAAATGGATAGGACATTGTATACATTTCTGCTACACATACTATGGAAAACCTGTACCTAGCAGCATTAGATCTCACTCCACCAGGGCAACAGCCACTTCAACTGCCTACCTCAGGGGAGTACCTACCAAGGATATTTTGGAAGCAGCAACTTGGAGTTCTGTACATACCTTCACCAAGTATTATCATCTGCCTCTATACTCTAAATCCAGAGCTGGCTTTGCCACTGCAGTGCTGCAGGGCCTTCTAGCCACCCCTAATGCCTTATAGAACCAGCCACCCTTCCTCAGCTTTGGGATTCTACCCAAGTGTAATGACTGCAGCAGTGTAACACGATGAACATAGTACAGTTTTGTACCTACCATAAATGTAGATGTTCGAGTGTATACACTGCTGCAGTCCAGGTTACCCCCCCCCTTTCCCTCTTACTGGCTGGTACCTACCTATGTCTTCTACCATTACTACCTATGGGGAGTATTTGCTGGTAACTGTAAGTTGTTTTTTGCTTTTATTATGTATGTTTTATTAGCAGTTGGAATTGCCTACCTATTTAGAGGCACCTGACATCTGGGGCAAGAAAAACTGAAGAAAATGGCATCAGCTGCATCTTATATACCCCTGGAGCACTGACATCAGGGAGGAGGCAACAGCAACCAACGCCGGACCAAGACTTTGGAACTCAGGCCGACTGGGGAACCGCCTGACGGCAGGATAACCCAAGTGTAATGACTGCAGCAGTGTATACACTCGAACATCTACATTTATGGTAGGTACAAAACTGTACTTTTCCGCATAAGAAATCTAGCTTGAATAGAGAATGTCCAGCATACATTTAGTAGTTTGATTGAATCCATAGAGAATAGGTCTTGTGAGGAAAGGCCAGAAGTGGTAGACCTCTTTTTCTGTTTTCATATGGGCACATTAGAGGTGATTTGACCTTCAAACAACATGGGAATACTAGGATTAAGGAAAAAGGGAGAACTCTCCGTTCTTATTGTTACTGTGGGAAAATTTAGCAAATCAATATTTTGGTTCTCTGGGAGAGTAGTCATTACATGGAATTCACTGCCATATTGTATAAGATCCAGTGAGGCCCCTTTTATCATTGTTTTGTTATATGGATTGTTGTTTTGACTGTTGCTTGAGGATTCGGACATTCTCTGGTCTGTCTGTACTAATGAACCTTGGTCCCTGACCTGTCTTTTGGTTCCTTTCACCCTGGTGATTTACTGCTTGGAATTTACTGAATTGTAGAACCTACCAGTGAGTTTTCCCAGTGTTAGATGTTGTAAATCTGCAGTGGGACCCTTCTTAATGGGCACCAAATGTCTTAATGCTGGCCTCTCCACCCCACCTTTGTTGCTGGAGGTCTCACAAGGTTGGGCATACATCTGCTTGTATAGTACTTGTTAGAGTAGGTGCCATGTTTTCATTATTATGTCTTGATTTGCAGAGAAGTGTACTTGCAAGATCCCCCTTGTTTGGGGGCAAAGTGCCAAGCTGAGAGGCTCAGTGTACTTATGCACCAGACACAAGAAATCATGACATGTGACAGTGCTGATTGCGCGCACCTTGAGCAAGGGAGCTTCTGAGACACGTTCCAGATCAGGGTTATCAGACAGAATGAACACACACACAGGACCTATCAAGGAGAGTCTAGTGCAGATTCCCTAATAATAGTAAGAATGTTCATAGGCGTTTACTAGGCTAGCAACCACAAGGGCCTTTTTTAAGCCTAGCCATGCATCCCTAATCTCTGACAAGTTCTGATACCCTTGATAAGTTTAGGTATGGGCCTGGGAGATTTACAGGTTGCCTATGTCCATTAGAAACATAGGGCCAAACCAGGAATGAATTTCTAGTTTCCCATCCAATTGTCCAAGTTGCACTTGAATTGGATTAGAGAAGAACTCTGCTTCGCATGGATGGGGAGCCTGTTCCATAGATGGGGTAGTCTCTGGGATACATACCTATCTCTCCAGCAGGTCCTATTTATATCACAGGTAAAGTTTAAGTCTTTAAAACAGGTAATTCTGGTGCTGTTTGTTTTGTGGATATGCTGGAGGTCTATCAGAGTGGGGTCTGACAATGCCCTGTATGCCAGGCATGGATCTTCCCTCAAAAGTCTGTAGGAGACAGAATACAGGGAGAGGGCTTTGAGGTGGTCTGCATAGGACACGTTACTTATGCCCTGTATTCTTTTAATGAGGAACCTCTGTGGACGTTCCAGTTGTTTTATATGCCTGGTTAGGTACCAAAGGAGGCATTGTACTCAATGATACATCTGATGAATGCCGAATACAGTGGAGCAAAGACTTCCTTGGACTTAGATGCCATGCCATATTTTTGTTTATAAGTTGCGCAACATAGAGTGATCTCCTCACCACTGTAGACACGTGATGATCAAAGGCTAGATGACTATCTATGTGTGTCCCTCAGTCCCTGACTACTGGGTCCTCTCTAAGGGGTGTGTTGTCAGTATGATAGTTACAAGGGATGGATGACTTCCCAAAGGATACTATTATGCATTTCTTGGCGTTTAGTTTTAGTCCATGACTCTGACACCAGTTGTTTGTCTGTGTCATCCCCTCCTGGAGAACATTTGTGTCAGTGTGAGATTCAATGACAACTCCTAATTTGCAATCATCTGCAAATTTAGTCAGTCAGAGATCACTAACATTGGCCTTGACTTCTGAGAAGTAAATGCCAAACAGGAGTGGTCCAACGACTGATCCTTGAGGAACTCCACTAGTGACTGGCCTCTTTGTAGAAGTGAACTCCCCAATTTTAACTTCCTGGGTCCTGTCTCTGAGCCAGTTGGTTATCCACCAGATGACATATGGGTTTGTACCTAACCTCTTGAGTTTGTCAACAGTGCCCAAGTGGGGTATTGTGTCAAATGCCTTGGCCAGGTCAAGGTAGCCAGTGTGAACGATTTTGCCCTTATCCATTGCTTTGGTGACCTTCTCAAAGTAGTCCACCAGGTTGAATAGGCATGATCTGCCCTTGACGAAACCAGACTGGGTCAGGTCCAGTGTCTGGAGGTTTATTGTATCTTTGTTCATCATCTCCATGATAATTCTTTCCATGGCTTTACATAAAAACTAGTGAGACTTATGGGTCTGTAGTTTCCAGGGTCTCTAGATGGGCCCACCTTTGTGCAGAGGGATGACTGTTGCCTTTCTCCATTCATGAGGCACGAAGCCTGTTTGGAGGCTACAGTTAAATAGTAATTCCAGAGGCCCTGATAGGTCATGTTTCATGCTATTTAGACGGCAGCATGGGATATTGCCTGGCCCATTGATGCAGTATTCTTGATTTTAGAGAGAGGATTAAGGACCTCTACCGTAGTGATAGTAGGGGGAGTTGTATTTGATGATATTTCCTGAGGGAAAGTTGAGGGGGAGAGAGTAGTAAAGTTGGAGCTGAATTTATCAGCCAGGAGGTTTGCTATATCTTCTGGCTCAGTATAGGTGGCTCCATTTACAATGAGCTCCGCACATAATTGTGTATTGCCTTTGAGGTTGTGGACATAGCTAAAGAATGCTTTGTGGTTGTCTTTGGACTGGGAGGTCAAACTTCTCTCAAATTTGGCTTTGGTAGACTTTAGTTTAATGAGAATGATTTTATCCTGCTGAGTGCTGCACCTCCTAATTTTTGCCATGATTTTCTTCCTCCTGCTATACATTTGACTGATTTTGTGATTCCACCAGGGGGGCTTGTTTTTTGATCTAGTTCTGTACTTCTTCCTGGCGGGTACAGCTGCCTTTATATAGCTATTAACTTGCTTGTACAGGGTTTCTGTGAACAGTTCTGCATAGGCAAAAGTGTTCTCAGGGTTTATAGGGGCTTGAAATGTTCCCAGGTTCTCACTTAATAGCAGGAGGTTAGCCTTAGAATAGTTCCTGAATATTCCTGGTTTAGCTGGGCATCCAGGTTTTATTTTTAGTTCAAAGGAGACCATTTTGTGGTCTGACCTTACCGGGGGAAGGCATTACAGTAGTCGGTGTGCAGCACTCCCCTATATTAGTGAGGACCAGATCCAGTATGGTTGCACCCCTGGTTAGTTTATTGACTATGTGGTCCAGGGAGTTTGTGTTTTCAAAATCCAGGAATCTCTGTGCATGTACATTTGATGTCATATAGGATTCCCAGTTAATAGTGGGGTAATTAGTCACCCATGAATATGGTATTGAGTTAGATGGTTAGTGTTTCTATTAAGTTTAAATACATGGTATGGTTTTCCTGGATCATAGAGGGGGGCCTATAGCTTGCAAGGAAGTGGTATTGGATTTTACCTAGTAATTTGAACATGGAGCAGGTCAAGTGAATTGTCCTGTTTGGCCAGCCTTGAAGTATATTTATTTTTGATGTAAAGAGAGACACCTCCACCTTTAGTCCCTGCCTGTGAAGTAGCTGATCTAAATGTGTGGAAGGCATTGTAACCCTGCACCATTGGTGTGCTGTTCATGGCTTTAAACCACATCTCTGAGACCACACAGACATCAGCATTCTCTGGGGTAAAGAGAGCTTACAGGGAGTGGATTTCTTTGTTTAGGCTCCTAGCTTTGAGCAGTAATACCTTATGTCGGAATTACTTTCAGTTTGGCATTGCCTAAAAAAGGAACTGTGGGGGAAAGCAATGTTTTAGCTAATATTCGAAAGCCTAGAGGGGAGAGGTGCAGACCACCCCTGGCAAACCAGCGTGGTCTGTTGCCCATCTCCTTCCATGCTGACGCATATTGCACCCCCTTAGAATGACACCAGAAACTGTCATTTATTAAAGTCAATCATCTTTTGCTCATATTGTGGCATCATCCTTGGAGAAGGTAAAATGCTGCTCAGTGCTAGGCTCATACCAGCCTGAGAGACATATTCCAAGAGCTATATCATGTCTCTTCATGTAGTCTAGGGAGGTACATCTCAGGTCATTTATTCCCACATGGACTATGACTGAGTCATATTGGTAATTGTGATCCAATGACGTCAGCGCATGCATAATGTGGGGGGGGATCCTAGCCCCTGATATGCAACTGACCATAACTTTCTCCTTACTCAGCGTGGTGAGAGGGCTATCAGTGTATCTCACAATGGAGTCTCCATTGACTAGAATGTTGGATTGTGTGGTGACTTGCCTTATTGGCTTAGAGGTAGAGGCTCCATAAGATGCAGCTCTGTGTGTTGATGGTGTTTTGAAAGTGTGTGTTTGGGGCTGCTGAGAGTATTTCTTTTGTGTACTTTGTCTAGGAGGTCTTTGTGGTTTAGGAGGGTTACATGTAAGTGCATCAGTATATGTGAGTCTAAATGTCTGCTTTGAACTGTGCTTGATGGGTGCAGCATGTGTACTACTGACAGCCTTATTGACATTGAGAGCTTTTATGTGAGAGCTTTGCCTCCAGTGATGTTCTGTAAATACATCGCTCACATACCGTTTCAGTTTGAGAATTAACTGGTTGTCAGTAAACATGAGAAAATTTCTACATTGGTTCAGGATGCCCGTATCCACCAAGCCAGTAACTGTGACAATAGGGAAGTTCATATCCATGGCATCAGACCCTTTTTTATTGATTAGACTGTTGTTGTTGCCCTTTTTTATTGATTAGACTGTTGAAGTGAGAATATCAATCACTGTCAGGAGTATACGGTTTGCAACTATGTAGACCGTGCTTGTCACTGCAAACATTTTGTCCTGTGTGCAACTAGATATTGGAGAAATTTCAGTAGTGCTTTTACAGGAAAACTGTCTGGGTTTGTACAGAGCACTGCCAAACACGTGAGGGGAAACTAATATGTAGACCCTGAAAATTTAAAGATGAAGTATTTAGGCAGATATTCTGAAGTTAGAAAGAAATCAAGCAATACTTACTGAAAACAAAGAATTAGCTTGTCAAAAATGATGAAAAGAAGGGAGTCGCATGAATGGCTACTGCGTGGCTACTACAAGTGCTGGTCTCACCACAGCTTCACTCTGTTGGGATGCAATACTCCTTTGCTTCTTCTCTCACTAGAAGCAAAATGTTAGCAACAGTCACAAGAAGAGAAGCAGGCCACAGCCTGTTTGGTGATCCACAGTCTTGTCCCAGATGCTGCAAGGGTCTGTAGGCTTGTAGCCTTTTTCTAGTAGATGCCTCCAATTGCAACCATACCAATCAGGCACAGACACTCACTCTCCAACCAGAAAGAGTCAGGAATCATTGCACTCTGCTCCTACTTTCACTAGGATCTGAATATAAGCACAGATTCCAAGCTGTCACCTATAAAGCAGTTATTAAGCTTTCTGGTGATCAGCAGTCTCCCAGAGTTAATATCCCTGTACTCATTTTCTCACCAGGAGAAAACAGAAGCACTAATCCCAAGATGACTACTGAGAGGCAGAATGTGGGTTCTCTAATAACCGGATGTCTTGCAATAGATGTTTAAAGGTAAAATGAAAAAAATGGTTTACCCTAAACACTGCAGTGTAACCCAGCCACTGGGGATGCACAAGACATTGCATTTCTTTGTGCCGGTCCCAAGCCCGGATAAATGGGGAGGGTTGTGTCAGGAAGGGCATCCGTCTTAAAACTTGGCCAAATTATTCATGCGGACACCAGTAAATATTTAAATACTGGATCAGTCGAGGCCCGGGTTAACAACAACCACCACCAGTACTGTTACGCAACAGGGTGCTGGTGGAAATTGGGCTACTGTTGGCCGGAGGAGGAGAGGAGGTGGAAGGCATGGTCGAAGGCAGGAAGAGAGGATAAAGGCTAGGACTGTGGTAGTGAGGGTCGGAACTTTGAATGTTGGCAGTATGACCGGTATAGGGAGAGAGCTAGCCAATATGATGGACAGAAGGAAGGTTGGTATATTGTGTGTGCAAGAGACCAGATGGAAGGGGAGTAAGGCTAGGTGTATCGGAGGTGAGTTCAAATTGTTTTATCATGGTGTGGATGGGAGGAGAAATGGTGTAGGAGTTATCCTGAAGGAACAGTATGCTAAGAGTGTTTTGGAGGTGAAAGTGTCAGAGTGAAGTTTATGAAGCTGGAAATTGATGGTGTAATGATGAATGTTGTTAGTGCATATGCTCCACAAGTTCGGTGTGCAATGGATGAGAAAGAAACATTTTGGAGTGAGTTGGATGAAGTCATGATGACTGTACCCAAGGGTGAGAGAGTGGTGACTGGAGCAGATTTCAGTGGGCATGTTGGTGAAGGGAACAGAGGGTATGAGGAAGTGATGGGTAGGTATGGTGTTAAACAAAGGAATGCAGAAGGTCAGATTGTAGTGGATTTTGCAAAAAGGATGGACATGGCTGTGGTGAATACGTATTTTTAGCAAGAGGGAGAAGCATAGGGTGACATACAAGAGTGGAGGAAGATGCACACAGGTGGATTATATCTTATGTAGGAGGGCCCGTTTGAAGGAGATTGGAAACTGTAAAGTGGTGACCGGGGAAAGTGTAGTTAGGCAGCATAGGATGGTGGTTTGTAAGATGACGTTGGTGATCAAGAAGCGGAGGAGGAGTGGCAGCACCAAGGATCAAATGGTGGAAATTGAAAAAGGGTAATTGTGAGGTGGAGTTCAGGGAAGAGTTAAGACAGGCACTGGGTGGCAGTGAAGAGTTGCCAAATAGCTGGGTAACTATAGCAGAGCTAGTAAGGGAGACGGCTGGAAAGGTGTTTGGTATGACATCTGGACAGAGGAAGGACAACAAGGAGACATGGGGGTGGAATGAGGAAGTACAGGAGAGTATACAGAGAAAGGGGTTGGCAAAGAAGAAGTGGTATTGTCAGAGAGATGAAGAAAGTAGACAGGAGTGTAAGGAGATGAGGTGCATGGCAAAGAGAGAGGTGGCGAAGGCTAAGGATAAGGCATATGAAGAGTTGTATGAAAGGTTGGACACTAAGGAGGGAGAAAAGGACCTGTACCGATTGGCTAGACAGAGGGGCCGAGCTAGGAAAGATGTGCAGCAGGTACAGATGATAAAGGATAATGAGTGAAACATGCTTACAAGCAAGGAGAGTGTGTTGAGCAGATGGAAAGAGTACTTTGAGGGGTTGATGAATGAAGAGAATGAGAGGGAGAGAAGGTTGGATGATGTGGGGAAAGTGAATCATGAAGTGCAATGGATTAGCAAGAAGGAAGTAAGGATAGCTATGAAGAGGATGAAGAATGGAAAGGCTGTTGGTCCAGATGACATACCTGTGGAAGCATGGAGGTGTTTAAGTGAAATGGCAGTGGAGTTTTTAACCAGATTGTTTTAATGAAATTTTGGAAAGTGAGAGGATGCCTGAGGAATGGAGAAAGTGTTTTGGTACCAATTTTTAAGAATAAGGGTGATGTGCAGAGCTGTAGTAACTACCGAGGGATTAAATTGATCAGTCACAGCATGAAGTTATGGGAAAGAGTAGTGGAAGCTAGGTTAAGAAGGGACGTAATGATTAGTGATCAGCTGTATGGTTTCATGCCAGGAAAGAGCACTACAGATGTGATGTTTGCTCTGAGAGTGTTGATGGAGAAGTACAGAGAAGGTCAGAAGGAGTTGCATTGTATTTTTGTAGACTTAGAGAAAGCATATGACAGGGTGCCTAAAGAGGAGTTGTGGTATTGTACGAGGAAGTTGGGAGTGTCAGAGAAGTATGTAAGAGTGGTACAGGATATGTACAAGGGTAGTGTGACAGCAGTGAGGTCTGCGGTGGGAGTGACGGATGTGTTTAAGGTGGAGGTGGGATTACATAAAGGATCAGCTCTGAGCCCTTTCTTATTTGCAATGGTGATGGACAGGTTGACAGACAAGATCAAACAGGAGTCCCTGTGGACTATGATGTTTGCAGATGACATTTTGATCTGTAGTGAGAGTAGGGAACAGGTGGAGGAGATCCTGGAGAGAGAGAGATATGCTCTAGAGAGAAGAGGAATGAAGGTCAGCAGGACTAAGAGTGTGTGTGTGTGTGTGTGTGTGTGTGTGTGTGTGTGTGTGTGTGTGTGAATGAGAGGGAGGATAGAGGAATGGTGAGGATGCAAGGAGTAGAGGTGGCGAAGGTGGATGAGTTTAAATACTTGGGATCAGTAGTTCAACACTACAGTGTGCAATAAACAGTTAGATATGGAAATGGGTAACTTAGGTTTTACCTGTCTAAAAAGTTAAGTTTTAGTGGAGAGCCACTATCTATTTTTAAAAGAGCAAGATAGATTGAAAAGGGGTGGGCACTTTTGTATTCTGGTACTATGGAATGCAGTAGTATGGCCAGTAAATTTAATGAAGGGGAGTGATTTCACAAAATGATAATTTTGTGCTTACACCAGCCAGAAAAAGCAGAGAGGAATGAGATATATGGTCAAATTAAAATAAGGGGCAGGCAACTAGAAAGATAGTGGTGTTTAGGATCACAACAGTAATCGGGTGGGACAGTGGGAAAATTTCTGTCTGACTCACAAGAGACAGAGCTGTGATCTCTTTTCAAGTTTTAATATGCAGTTAAAAGCCAAATACAAGTAAAATGCAGTGTAAAGAAAAAAAATCACAGTACATAAAATAGAAAAAGGCAATAAAGTAATACAAGAAATAAAAAGCAATCTAACCTTTCCCTCACAGCAAACTGTGGCATAGTCTGGGTGAGCCTTTCCACTAAAGCTCTGACATGTTTTATTTTACTCCATAAATAGAAGGTTTAGATCCTAGCTCCACCTCCTCAGTTCACAGATGATTAACTTGAACTGACCTGTTCTAATTTCTGTCTGACTCACAAGCGAGAGAGAGCAGTGGTCTGTTTTCAAGTTTTAATATGCAGTTAAAAGCAGAATACAAGTAAAACATATTGTAAAGAAAACAAATCACAGTAAACAAAATAGAAAAAGGCAGTAAAGTAATACAAAATACAAGAAATAAAAAGCAAACTAACCTTTCCCTCATAGCAAACTGTGGTAGAGTCTGGGTGAGCCTTTCCACTAAAGCTCTGAAATGTTTTACTGTACCCCTTAAGTAGAAGGTTTAGTTCCTAGCTCCACTCCCTCAGTTCACAGATGATTAACCTTAACTGACCTGTTAGAAGGTTTAGTTCCTAGCTTCACCCCCTCAGTTTACAGATGATTAACCTTTACTGACCTGTTCTAACTTATGTGTGACTCCTTAACTGACCTCTTCTAATTTCTGTCTGACTCACAAGAGACAGAGCTGTGGTCTCTTTTCAAGTTTTAATATGCAGTTAAAAGCAGAATACAAGTAAAACATACTGTAAAGAAAACAAATCACAGTAAAACAAATCACAGTACACAAAACAGAAAAAGACAGTAAAGTAATACAAGAAATAAAAAGCAAACTAACCTTTCCCTCACAGCAAACTGTGGCAGAGTCTGGGTGAGCCTTTCCAGTAAAGCTCTGAAATGTTTTATTTTACTCCTTAAATATTAGGTTTAGTTCCTAGATCCACCCCCTCAGTTCACAGATGATTAACATTAACTGACCTGTTCTAACTTGTATGACTCCTTAATTGACCTGTTCTAATTTCTGTCTGACTCACAAGCGAGAGAGAGCCGTGGTCTGTTTTCAAGTTTTAATACAAGTAAAACATGTTGTAAAGAAAACAAACCACAATACACAAAATAGAAAAAGGCACTAAAGTAATACAAAATACAAGAAATAAAAAGCAAACTAACCTTTCCCTCACAGCAAACTGTGGCAGAGTCTGGGTGAGCCTTTCCAGTAGCCTCACATACCATATTAGTTATATTTCTGTATCATTGTAATAAGGTGAGTGCCATATCTTGTTTTTGTTTGTTTTACAAGAAGTCGTCACACTCTGAGGTATTGGCATTACTGTGGGTTCAGAGGTTTGGAGTGATGTCCTGGTGCAGATCTCATCAAGAGTGTGTATGTTGTAGGCTGCATACACCTCTTTGATTAAGAGTTTCTAACAAACTTTCTGCATTTAAGTGGTAAGAAGGATAAACCTAGCTATAGACTCTCTGAGGAGGTCCACTCTTAAATCATCTAATGTATTAAGGCTATTTATTTTAGCACCTCTTTTTTGGTCATGTGCTGAAGATTCTTCCCATCTGTTTCCAACTATAAAATCCCCACAGACTATGATTTAGCAGATTTGGGACACTTATATTGTCTTATCTTGGAAAGGAGCCCTCTGCAGTAGGTTCCCTCCTGTTATCTCTGTTGTGCAGAGCAGCCTTGCCACCTGTTTTGAGATGTTTGTCCTGTGTTGGTATTACATATTTATAATTTGGAACCTTATGTCTATTTATTTCTGTTGGAGTGTGTTTTATTTATGTTCTGTAGAGGCCAGAACTAGGGAATGTGGGTTGGGGTATTCGTTCACAGTCTTTCTTTAGGTATGTTATGATGCAAGCTGGCAGGGCTGTGCATGCTAAATATGTAAAATTCCCATGAGAAGGTTTTTAGGAAGGAGATCCCAGCTGTTGCCTAATATAGACAGCTTTCTCTAAAATTATCTGACCTGGAGAGTATTACCATATTTACTTTGTAAGAAAGAGCACAAAAGAAAGTTGCTTTGATAATGTATGTTGTATTTACCTATCACTGATTTTTACCCAAGCTTTCATTACAACTAATTTTATTGTGCTTAACTTAAATTTCCATTAATGTTTTGCATCAGACTAATTATAACTTGTTTTGTATCTTTACTGTTTATTTAGAAATTTATGCTGGAGTTTAGAGGACTTGCAACTTGTCTTCATGGTCTCATCACATGAACTCTTCATGAGATTGTTAAAAGATGAAGAGAGGAAGTTATTGCTTGATCAGATGAGGAAGAGATCCCCTAGAGTTAATCTGTGTACCAAACCAGTAACGACTTTCTATGATATACCAGGTCAGTCACTTTCAGTTTTGTTGTGAACTGGTACAACTAATGAACAAGTGGTCACTGACAATAAAAATGCAAAGCATGGGATGTTATGTGGTCCAATCTCATCTACATTCTTACTCACGGGTTCAGAGCCGATCATCGGCTCCGACTCGGCCAACTTATATTTTTCTAGCACAAAGTCTCTAATTGGCTGGGCTAACCTGGTATCCCATGTTGCACCACTCTACAACCCCAGATATCATTTGCTGCTCGTGGAGCTAGGACGTGGTCTCGCTTGGCTGTGGCTAAGTAGATTTAAAACTTCTTTTTCCAGTGAAATGTTGTTCTCTTTCTTCACAAAAGCTATTTTAATAGCTATTTTGCTTATTATTAACGTTGTTTTGTGGTGTGAGTGTTTGTTGTGGTATCCCTCCGTTCCTATGGGCTAGGCCCATTTAAGTTAGAGGACCTAGTGTGGTTTGTCTGAGGTAAACATTTGTCCTTTGCTAACAGTGTGTGTCTTGTTGTCAGGCCAGAATCGTTTGACTTAGAGATTCTGTCTTTTGGTTGTGCTGGTAGTTTCCTGCCTTATCCGTTGTGGCCTACAGTCCTGTGTCTGTGTTTGTATACTGTGGTTTGGCTGTTATGTCTAAGGATTAAAAAGAACACAAACCCTCAGGGTTTAAGAAGTGTTATAAATGTAGCTACAAGATGTCCATAACAGATGGACATGCTGTTTGTGTATACTGCTTGGGGGCTATACATTTACAAGAGTCCTGTAGTTTTTGTCACGCTTTTAGCCCCAGGGTTTTACAGGAGAGAAAAAATAAACTTATACTGAAAGGCCTTCTTAAGCCTTCCTTTGAGGAGTCCTTGGACTCTTCCTCTGGCTCACAGTCTAAAACCAAGACTTCTAAAGCCAAGAAAAGATCTCCGGCTCCATCAGTTACATCGGAGCCACTGGAGAAGACTACCAAATTGGACTTCGGCTCCCTTGTCCTCGGGGCCGCAGGAGGTAGCTGTGATTCTCGAATCTGCCTCGGCTCCGATACTGTTAGGGCCCATTTGGAGCCGATCTCCTAGTGTCAGACAAGGATCTCCGGATAGGGAGATCACAATCACCTTCTCTCTCCTCCAAATCCTCCAGACTCTCTGATTTGGATGTGGATAGGGTGGGCCAGAGGCTCCTGCAGTCGCTGGTTTTGGCTAAATTATTTTCGGCTCCGACCCAGTCCCGATGAGTGCGCCCATGTTTCCTCCTCCGAGCACCTCCCTGTCTTCGGAGCTGGAGTGTTCGGCTCCGGGTGATGTTTTGCCGGCGCCGATACCTCTTAAGGCGTTATCGGTGCCGACGTCGGCTCCTACCATGTCTGCTCCGTCCTCTGGTTTTGGAACCCGGGTGTCCTCTGTCGGGCCCGAGGGGGATACTTCGGGACTTTTGTCGGTCCCGAGTCTCCCTCTCGGTGCTTCGGCTCAGGGAACCTCCGTTCCGATCTTGGCCTCGGAGGTGGGTCGATCCTCGGATTCGGGGGGACCCGACTTCGAGGCCATGAGGAGCGCACTGGCCAGATCCTCAGTCACATCACCCGGATCTGTCATTCCATCCCCCTCCACGCCGGCGAGAGCCTCTGATGTCCCCCTATCGGTTGACGGTGGAGTCCCAAGGTCTGGGGATACCTCCATGAGCGGTCCCCAACTTTCTGAGGGCCCCTCAGAGTCTGCCCTGAGGAGCCCCCAAGGAAGAAATTGTGCAAGAGGAAACGCACAGAATCCCAGGATGAGTCACTCACCTCTGATACCGACCTCGAGGAGTCAGAGGGGTCCCCCAAGTCGTCCTCCGATGACGTCTCTTTCTCCGACATCCTGGAGATTTTGAGGCAGAGAGGCAGCTGGTCATCCAAAACCCCCTCTGAGGAGGAGTCGTATTCCTCAAGGCCTTTGGGGCTCAACCCTCTGCCTCCTGGGTGTCCCCATCCTTCGATGAGCTCCTGGATTTGATCTGTCGAAGGGCGTGGGAGACTTCTGACTCAGTGGAACCGGTACCAGGACGTCCTAATAAATTTCTGTCAGCTCCCCCTGGGAAAGAGTTCCTGTCCAAAGGGGTTTCTGTGGATGCTATGGTGGTGGCGGTGGCCACTCAGCAGGAAGTAGCCGAGTCTTCTTCCTCCGTCCATCCTCCTAACAAGGAGTCCAGGAGTATGGATTGGTCCGGGAAGTGTACCCTCTCTTCAGCGACCTTCACACTTCGGTCTCTGAACTATCTATGTCAGTTTACTTGGCTCCAGAGAGATCTCCTTAAAGAGTTGGGAGATACTCTAACGGGTAACATACCTGAGGCGTTAACACAGACCGTTAACGCCCAGTTGTCTACTCTTGGATCCATTGTCAACTTGTCCATGAGGCTCATGCAGCCGAAGGGGCGAGCAGGGCAGCTAGCTCAGGTGTAGCCCTTAGGAGGCAAGCCTGGATGCGCCTGTGTCATTTTCCGGAGGCCTTCAAGTCTTCCTTCACTTACACCCGTTTTGATGGGTCCTCACTTTTTGGGACCAAAGCGAAAGACACCCTCACCAGATGTGAGCAAGAGGGAAAGACCCTGTCTGCCGTAGGGGTCCGTTTTTCCCTCCCATCTAGGCCTTACCACAAGGCTCAGAGGGGAGGAAAAATGTGGTTCAAAAAGTCACGGAAGTCTTTCCCTGCTGGTCAAGGTGAGTCCCCCCCCAGAGGCAGAGGAGGGGGTGGCTATTCTGGGAGACGCCGCCCTAGGGGCAGAGGAGGCCCTTGCAATTCGGGAGACTGTGATTCCTTTCGCGGGCCCTTCCTATCATCATCCCTGATGTATTGCCCGACTGTGCTATTCCGGAGCCAGTTGTGGGCCGCATTTCGTTGTACCTGGAGGCCTGGGCAAGTATCACTCAGGATCGATGGGTACTTCATATAGTTACCGGAGGTTATTCCATCCCATTATTGTCAAACCCTCCTCCACCCAAAAGAATCCCAGATGTTCCACCCAGTCAAAGGGATCATGCAACACTAGAAATTTCAAAGTTGCTGGAAAAAGGAGTCATCCAACCTGTCCCCTCAGACCAGATCAGATTAGGGACTTACTCAAGACTCTCTTTTTGGTGCTGAAAAAAACAGGGGACATGAGACCCATCTTGGATCTCAGCCGACTGAACCGCTACGTTCTGAAGTCCAAGTTCCGAATGGTCACCCTTCAGTCTATTTTTTCGTTACTGGGAAAAGAAGTATGGATGTGCTCCATCAGTCTCAAGGATGCTTACTACCATATCAAAATGGACAGGGCATCCAGGAGTCACTTACGCTTCCGGCTGGGAGACAGTCATTTCCAGTTTCGTGCCCTGCCCTTTGGCCTCACCACAGCTCCTAGGGTGTTCACCAAGTGTTTGGCAGTGGTGACAGCTCACCTGAGACGTCGAGGATTCCAAGTGTTTCCATACCTGGACCGACTGGCTCCTCACTGCCCCTACCAGGCATCTTCTCATTCAGGCCAGGTAAAAAACCATTGCCCTTTGTCATCAACTAGGGATTACCTTGAACTGGGGAAAGTCTGCTTTGCTGCCCTCACAGCGTGTCACATTTATAGGCGCAGAGCTAGACACCGTTCACATGCGGGCGTTCCTGCCGCAAGAAAGGATAGAGGTGTTGCAGGGTCAGGTTCGCGCATTGCTGCCCCTCAAGAAGGTTCAGGCCAGATGGGTCCTACAGCTCCTGGGATCCATGGCAGCCACCATCATGTTAGTGCCCCTGGCCAGGTTACACATGAGGCTTCTGCAGTGGCTTCTCTCAGCCCAACAGTCCTTTCAGAAACTTCCCCTGTCCCATCTGATCCTACTCACCGATCGGTGCAAACAGGACCTCTGTTGGTGGATGAGTCCCACCAACTTGAACAAAGGGAATCCATTTATTCCTATGACTCCAGTTGCCACTGTGACCACGGACACCTCCCATATAGGGTGGGGAGGGCATTATCTGGGCAAGGACGGTCCAAGGCACCTGGCAGGTTCACGAGGTACATTTGCACATCAATATTCTGGAGATGAGAGCAGTGTTACTGGCGTTGCAAGCACTGCAGAGCTCTCTTCCCCTAGGAATGACTGCAATTCACTCAGACAACATGTCTGTTGTGTGGTACCTGAACAAGCAAGGGGGAACCAGGTCTTAACCCCTTTGCAGAGAGGCCATGCGAGTGTGGCAGTGGGCAGTGTCTTCCCAATGGTTCCTAGTGGCAACGCACATTCCGGGGAAGGCCAATGTGATAGCAGACAGGCTGAGCAGAGCTATTCTAATGCCTTATGAGTGGTCCCTGAACCGCCGAGTTGCGGAGCAGATTTTCAACAGGTGGGGTCAGCCTTGCTGCGACCTTTTCGCCAATCCCACAATACCAAGTGCAGCAACTACTTCACTCTGATCCCCCCACAGGGGGAGTCACCCAGGGGTGCTCTAGTCCACGATTGGCCTCCCTGTTTGCTCTATGCTTTCCCTCCGTTTCCTCTGCTGCCAAGAGTGATCCAGAAAGCCATTTCCTTGGGAAGCAAGATGATTCTTCTTGCCCCACACTGGCCTCGCCAAGTCTGGTTCTTCTTTCTTCATCAGTATGCAGTGAACAGTCCTTGGACTGTGGATCCAGCACTAGACCTACTGACACACATGTCGGGACAGTCCCATTCCTCCCTGAGGACCCTCAGGTTGGCAGCCTGGCTACTCCACTTCCATCTTTAGTCAGACTTCATCGTTTTTCACCTGAGGTAGTACACATTTTATCTTCTTCTCATAAATCTTCTACCAGGAAGATTTACTCCAGCAAGTGGAAAAAAATTTCAATTTGGGCTCAGGCCAAGGGACTGGATCCTTTCACAGCCCCCATCCCGGCTGTCTTAGATTTGTATCCACTCTCTTTCAGCAGGGTTCTGCTCCTGCCACCATTAAGGTTCAGCTTGCTGCTATCTCCAATTTTCATACCTCTTACGAACCTTCTCTCATGGCGCATAATTATGTAAGGCCTTTTTGAGGGGCACCTTGTTGCTTCGGCCTCCGTTGTCGGAACCCATCATGCCATGGGATTTAAATTTTGTGTTACAGGCCCTGACATCATCTCCTTTCGAATCAGCTGCCACTTGTGATTTAAAATTTCTATCTTGGAAGACTGCATTTTTAATAGCTATCACATCAGCCAGACGGGTGTCGGAGATTCAAGCGTTGTCCATCAAATCCCCGTATTTAATATTTCATAAGGACAGGGTTTCCTTGAGACCTAATCCGTCCTTCCTTCTGAAGGTAACCTCTGCCGTTAACCTCAATCAGTCCATCGAGCTGCCAGTTTTCTTTCCTCAATTTTTCAACAAGGCAGAGTTTAAGTTTCATCAATTGGACGTACACAGGCAGCTTCGCTTTTACTTACGCAGGACTAAAAAATTTTGTACGTCTGATCAACTCTTTGTGTCCTTCTCAGAAAATAGAACCGGTTTCCCTGTTTCTAAGATTACAATTTCCAGGTGGATTTTTGACTGCATCTCCTATGCTTACTCGTCGGCAGGCAGAGAGTTACCGTTCCCTGTCAAGGCTCACTCCACCAGGGCTGTTTCCGCTTCAGTAGCTTATCACTCCAGACTATCCTTGGATGAAATTTGTGCTGCGGCCACGTGGGCTTCTCCCCACACCTTCATTACTCATTACAAATTAGACGTGGCTTCTAGGGGCCGGGCTTCCTTTGGTTCCACTGTTCTCAGGAGCATCTTCAATTGAGCCTCCCAGGATGGAGGTGCTAGGGACGCTGTCCCATGAGTAAGAATGTAGGCGAGATTGGACCACATAACATCTACAAGTTATGTACTCACCATAACGCTTGATGTATGTGGTCCATCTCACCTCACATTCTTACTTTCCCTCCCACCTTCCCCCCTCCTGGAGGATTTGGAGGCGACATTTGTTTCAGGACCCTTCAGTATGGGTTATTTTTTCTTTGCTGCCCTGGTTAGTGTTCTACTCTTTTGACTGTGGTTGTGCATGAGGTGCGACTATGAGCTGCTGCAAACTAGATCTGGGGTTGTGGAGCGGTGCAACATGGGATACCAGGTTAGCCCAGCCAATTAGAGACTTTGTGCTAGAAAAATATAAGTTGGCCAAGTCGGAGCCGATGTTTGGCTCCGAACCCGTGAGTAAGAATGTGCGGCGAGATGGACCACATACATCAAGCGTTATGGTGAGTACATAACTTGTAGTTTTAGTTGGAGGTGCAACAGTCGGACCTTCCTGACTGGTGACCCAAAAATGGGTGTGCTAGAATAATAGATGGTTTGAGGAGAAAAACTGTTTTTAGTAGATGCTGCAACAAAAGAGCAGAGCCAAACCACCACGACTGTTCAGGATAAACAAAATAGTGCTTCGATAAAAAAATGCAAGAAATCTTATTTCTTGCATTTTTTATCGAAGCACTATTGTGTTTATCCTGAACAGTCGTGGTGGTTTGGCTCTGCTCTTTTGTTGCTGTATTATTGGCTGCTCTGAGCCCTTCCTTTGCAATTGTTGGTATACATTTTCTTTTCTTGGTCTTTCTTCTTTTTTTTAAGTAGATGTTCATCGTGTTACACTGCTGCAGTCATTACACTTGGGTTATCCTGCCGTCAGGTGGTTCCCCAGTCGGCCTGAGTTCCAAAGTCTTGGTCCGGCGTTGGTTGCTGTCGCCTCCTCCCTGACGTCAGTGCGACAGGGGTATATATATGATGCAGCCGACGCCATTTTCTTCAGTCTTTCTTGCTGCGTGGTACCTGAAGCAAAAGCATTTCGCAAGTGCCGGTCGGCCGACTCCTGAGATTTTCATTCCAAATCCAGAACCGAAGTCTTCTACAAAGCTAAGTACCCCATTGGGGAAACTTTTTCTTGCCTCAGACTGATGTCAGTAAAAGTTAATAACTGTATTTCTTGTGGGAAGCAAATACCTCATAAGGATTTCCATTCTTATTGTATCCCATGCCTAGGCCCAGACCACGACGTCACTGGTTGTCAATTTTGTGCTAGGTTTAACAAGCACACTATTAAACGTCGGTTTTATTTTGTCTGACATTATTTTGGCAGAAAATTCAATTACAATATGCCGTCGGAACTTCCAACGATCGGAATACATAAAAATCGCAAAGACAAGGATAGGCATCTGAGGCCCAAAACTGTTGACGAAGCCTCTTCTAAGCCAGTCGCCGGTTTTCAGCGAGGCACCTTCGCAGCCCCTGACGACCGCTTCTGTAGAACCACAAGCCCACCTCTGACTCCCACGTGGAGATGGCTGGGCCTTAGGACGCACAAGATTTTCAGCCTACCAAAACTATTCCTTCAGAGGGATCCGGAGTAGCTGAACAACCCGCAGCTTCAGAGGGTGTTTTCAGACCTACTCAGTTAAGCATTAAATCTTCTGCTAAGTCTAAACCTCCTTTAAAAACAAACAAATACAGCATTCTCCAGGACAGGCCTCCATGCCTAAGAAACAAATGCTCAAAATGGCCGAAGACCTAATCACTCTGATCAGGGGGTCCCATCCCCCTTCTGATAAAAGGCCTAGACAGGATGCAGACTATGACTCATCCGACCAGGTATCCATCTCTTCAGACTTAGGATACTCTTTACCCCCTTATGAGGATTCCGATGCTGAGGAATCAGTTCCATCAGCCTCTCTGCCTGAGCGCTACTCCTTTGGGGAAACCTTACATACCATGAGGGAGCATTTCCATTGGGAAGGCCAGGATTACTCTGAATCCAAGAAAAGGCTCAGAGACTTCTTTTTATTTCCTCAACACAGACCCCTGCTTGACAGAGGCACAGCAAAATGATAGGCATAGTTTTTATTCCAACTAAAGGGGTGGCGAAAGCCACATAACTATGGGCTAGGCTTATAAATGCCCTTGGGCAGATAGCCTAGTATGAACCTATGAATGAACCTATGAACCTATGAACCCCTTGCTATTCCGCCAGTGTTAGATATTGTGGATGATGTGTATACTGAATCCAGCTTAGATCCTGATTCTTTACCTCCAGCCCCAGTTAAGCCTGACAGATACTACAGAGTCCCTGACTCACACAAATTTCTTTATAAAAGCCCTGTTGCTGACCTTGAAACTATTTCTCAGGGACCCAAAGGGGTTAAGGCCTCATCAGCAAAGAATCCAGTCCCCTCTGACAGACATTCCAGAGCATTAGACAGATGGGGGAAGAAAGTATATACGTCTGCAACTTTAGCAATGAGGGCCTTAAATTGCCAGTTTCACATGCTAAAATATCAGCAATTTTTGATGTCTCAGTTGAAACAAAAAATGCTTCCAGATTCAGATCCTCCTAATTTTAAGGAAATGCAGGATTGATTGCATGCAGCTGAACAAGTGGGAAAACATACTTTGCAATGTGGTTTTGATTCTTTAGAGGCCTCCTGTAGAGCAGCAGTTACAGGTTCTGTCATTAGAAGACATGCTTGGTTAAAAGAACATACGTTACCAGATCATGTTAAAAAAAAACTATTGGATGCACCTTTGCAGCAGGATGTGTTATTTGGAGTTAAGGCAGAAGAGGTATTAAAGAAAATGGAGGATAAGGCAAAATCTATGCAAATGGTGAAGGATCTCTTACAGGTTCAGCCTCCTCGATTTAGCAGAAATTGGCCAACAAAGAATTGGTCCTTTCCAGTTACAGACAAACCTCAAAGGGGCAGATACAGACGTCCAAGAGGTAGAGGTCAACCACAAGGTTTTTACAGGCCTCGACAATGGGGTGCATCAGGCCAGAAAGAAGGGGAAGACAGGCCCCAAGCATATAAACAACAGCCCCAATGACTTCCCACTACAGCTGCCAAACAGCTCTCTCTTGGCAGCCCCCTTGGGAGGAAAACTGGCACTTTTCTATCACAATTGGCATATGATCACCAAAGACAAATGGGGTTCTTAACATTGTATCTCAAGGTTACAGGTTCCACTTTCACACTCTGCCAAGGTTAAAAGGAATGCCAAATCTGCCACCAAATCAATGGGCAGAGGCTCAAAAACAAATTACAGCACTCATGGACATGAGAGCTATTCAAAAGGTACCACCACAGGAGCAAGGACAAGGATTTTACTCAGGACTCTTTCTGGTTCCCAGAAAAGACAAAGCTTGGGGGCCCATTCTGGATCTTTCTTCGCTAAACACTTACCTGGATGTTCCGAAATTCAAAATGTTGACACTACAGCAGCTTCTTCCCATGCTGGGCAAGAAAGCTTGGCTCGTAACCTTGGACCTCAAGGAGGCATACCTGCATGTCCCTATCAGACAAAACTGCAGAAGATACCTCAGATTCATAGCTGGTTCAATGCACTACCAATTCTCTGCATTGCCCTTTGGCTTATCTACTGTGCCCAGCGTCTTCACAAAGTGCCTGGCACCAGTAATTGCATTTTGCAGACAGAAAGGAGTTCAGATTTATCCGTACCTGGACGACTGCCTGATTCAAGCAGAGAGCAAGGACATTCTTCTAAAGCATCTGGCGTTTGTAAAAAAAAGTTATTAAGTTGCCCAAGGTACACAGTAAACGAAAAGAAATCAAAACTAGTGCCCTCACAAGAGATAATATTCCGGGTGCCAGCTTGAATACAACAGCCCAGATGGCTTATCTCACGCCAGACAAGCAAGGACAACTGACTCAGTATTTTCAGTTGATGGCAACAAGAACCCAACTCCCTGCAAGAAAAATTCTGCAGGCCTTGGGTTACATGGCATCTTGCATACTACTAATTCCATATGCCAGACTGCATATGAGAAAACTACAGTGGTACCTAAAGAGTGTCTGGTCTCAACACTGTCAAAGTTTGGAAACAGTTATACCACTAATTCCTTGCCTTCAACAGGAGTTTCGATGGTGGGCTCAAGCTTGTCACCTCAACAAGGGACAGCCTTTTACTCAACCCACAGCCAGGCAAACACTGACAACAGATGCATCTGATTATGCCTGGGGAGCACACATGGCAGGAAAATGTATTCAGGGCAAGTGGCCCACAGAACAAAGGCATCTTCACATCAATCAAAAAGAGATGCTAGCTGTACAAAATGTCCTTATAGCCTTCAAGGACCTACTGCATCCAGGACAATTACTACTAAAAACAGACAACACCACAGTTATGTGGTACATAAACAAGCAAGGGGGCACTTACTCTTATCCCCTCTGCAGACAAGCCATGACATTGTGGAACACAGCTCTAAACTATCAAGTTCATCAGCAAGCACAATTCCTGCCAGGAGAGAAAAATACACTGGCAGATGACAAAGCAGAAACATCATGGATCCCCATGAATGGGAATTGAAGCCACAAATATTCAGAATGATTACCCAGAAATGGTGGAGCCCGGACATAGATCTGTTTGCATCCCCAATGAACTGCCAGCTACAGAAATTCTGCACAAGGACTTACCATCCACAAGCATGGAAAGTGGATGCCCTCTCATTCAGCTGGAAAAACCTACAAGTATATGCTTTCCCACCACTACCTCTCCTTCCAAAGGTACTCATAAAAGCCAGGCAAGAAGAGCCAAAGATGATCCTGATTGCACCAGACTGGCCACGCCAGCACTGGTACCCAATCTTAAAGAACTTGGCACAAGGACCACCCTGGAGTTTGCCTCAAATCCCACATCTGCTGACTCAGCACAACAATCAGATACTTCACAGCCAGCTAAAGACTTTACACCTGGCTGCATGGAAGATTCCTTAGTCAAGCAAGCAATGCCTCTCTCCAAAGCTGTTATGGATGTCATTCTGGAGGCCAGAAGGCCTAGTACCAGGAAAGCCTATTCGGATAAATGAAAGAGATTCTGTGCCTGGACCCAGGCTCACAGCCTTGACCCTCTTGTCCCAAATATTCCTCAGATACTTCAATATTTAACTGAGATGCTGGACAAAGGCCTCTCCTTTTCATCCATCAAGATCCACGCCTCTGCCATCTCTGCTCATTACAACACGGATCCACCAATTTTGTCTATAATCCTTTGCTAAAACAGCATCTCAGAGTGGCTAAAAACATAAGACCGCCCCGTAGAGCACCTACTCCAACTTGGGACTTCAACTTCGTGTTGGAAAAATTAACTTTACCTCCTTTTGAGCCAGCTAACACAGCAGATTTAAAATATATCTCTTGGAAAACTGCTGTGCTCCTGGCAATAACATCAGCACGAAGACTTTCAGAATTGCAGGCACTAATGGCAGTGGAACCTTTCATCATTTTCCACCAAGACAGGGTGTCTTTAAGAACTAACCCTACGTTTATGCCAAAGGTGGTATCAAGTGTGGCTCTAAACCAAACTATTCACTTGCCAACTTTTTATCCAAATCCACAGAATAAAGGGGAGAGACTGCATTCTTTGGACATATACAGGCAGTTACGCTTCTACTTGGACAAAACCAAAGCTTTCAGAAAATCTGAGCAATTATTGGTAGCATATGCTGCAGGAGCACAGGGAAAAGCCATTTCAAAACAGACTATTTCAAAATGGATAGGACACTGCATACGTTTGTGCTATACACACCGTGGGAAACCTTTACCTAACAGCATTAGATCTCACTCCACCAGGGCAACAGCCACTTCAACTGCTTACCTCAGAGGAGTACCTACCAAGGACATTTTGGAAGCAGCAACTTGGAGTTCTGTACATACCTTCACCAAGCATTACCATCTGCCTCTATACTCTAAATCCAGAGCTGGCTTTGCCACTGCAGTGCTGCAGTGCCTCATAGCCACCCCCAATGCCTTATAGAACCAGCCACCCTACCTCAGCTTTGGGATTCTACCCAAGTGTAATGACTGCAGCAGTGTAACACGATGAACATAGTACAGTTTTGTACCTACCATAAATGTAGATGTTCGAATGTATACACTGCTGCAGTCCAGGTTACCCTCCCTCCCTCCTTCCCCTCTTACTTGCTGGTACGTACCTATGTCTTCTACCCTTTACTTCCTATGGGGAGTATTTGCTGGTATCTGAAAGTTGTTTGCTTTTCTTATGTATGTTTTATTAGCAATTTGAATCGCCTACCTTTTTGGGGGCACCTGACATCTGGGGCAAGAAAAACTGAAGAAAATAGCGTCGGCTGCATCTTATATACCCTGTCGCACTGACGTCGGGGAGGAGGCGACAGCAACCGACGCCGGACCAAGACTTTGGAACTCAGGCCGACTGGGGAACCGCCTGACGGCAGGTTAACTCAAGTGTAATGACTGCAGCAGTGTATACACTCGAACATCTACATTTATGGTAGGTACAAAACTGTACTATGCTTCTGTGGTTCAAGGAAATAGGACTCTAGAACATCAGGAAGAAGAAGAAAGTGGCAGTGTTGAAGAAGAATGGCAGCACCCCAAAACAACATGTGTGTGGGATACAGAACAGATATGTGGTCAACCAGATATAGTAATAGGTTCATAGGTTTATACTAGGCTATCTGCCCTAAGGCATTTATAAGCCTAGCCCAAAGTTTTGTGGCTTACGCCACCCCTTATGTTAAAAAATACTGTGCCCATTAGTTTGTTGTGCCTCTGTCCAGCAGTGACACAGAGATGATTCCCGGGGTAAACCTACGATCTCCCATCCACCGGTCAAGATTTCTCTTGAACAGAGCCAGCGAGGTGCTCTGCTTCACATGGACCGGGATTTTATTCCACAGCATAGGAGTCTCTGGTGACAAATCTATCTCTCCACCATCTCCTATTTATTTCCGTGCTAGGGTTTAAGTCGCTTGCTCTAGTGGATCTGGTAGATTTGGATTTTTGAGGTGGAGCATGTCCATTAATTCGGGTTGGACATGGCCTTGTATGTCAGGCACAGGTCACCTCTGAGCAGGCGGTGCGACTGAATAGAGATGGAGTTTCTTCAGTCTGGCAGCATATGACAGATTTTGGAGTCCCTTTATCCTTTTGATGAGGAACTTTTGGGGTCTCTCCAATTGCTGCAGGTGTCGGGTGAGATGCATCCCGAATGGGGCATTGTACTCGATCATTGGTCTGATAAGTGAAGAGTACAGGGGAACAATGACCTCACTTGATCTGGATGTGAATCCCTTCATGATCAGGTGGGCAATGTAGAAGGTCTTTCTAACCACTTTAGCAATGTGAGTGTCAAAAGAAAGGCCACTGTCAACCTGGGTCCCCAGGTCCCTGATAACCTCTTCTGTGCTTAATGGATTGCCCCCTATATGGTAGCTTGGGGTTACCTTGTTTTTCCCGAAGGGTATGACTATACATTTTTGGCATTTAACTTCAGGCCATGGCTCTGGCACCAGCTATCAGTTTCCGTGAGACCCCTCTGAAGGATACCTGTGTCAAAACTTTGTCAGTCATAGTCCTCCTATGTTTGCCTGTACTTCTGAGAAGTAGATGCCGAACAACAGGGGGCCAAGGACTGAGCCCTGTGGGACACCACTTGTGACCGGCTTGGAGTCTGACATGGCGCCAGCAACTCTAACCCTGTGGGTTCTGTCCTTTAGCCAGTTTGCAACCCATCTTGTGACATATGAGTTTACATTTAAGCTGGTAAGTTTCTCTATAATACCCGAGTGGGGTATTGTGTCAAAAGCTTTTGCAAGGTCAAGGTAGGCTGTATGGACTGCCTTTCCCTCATCAATGGCCTTGGTGACTGTTTCGAAGAATTCGACCAAGTTCAAAAGGCATGATCTGCCCTTGACAAAGCCAAACTGGGTCGGGTCCAATGTCTGCAAGTCCCCTATGTCTTTGTTTATGAGTTCCATTATGATCCTCTCCATAGCTTTGCAGACCAGGCTTGTTAAGCTTATGGGGCGGTAATTACCAGGGTCCGTAGAGGCACCGCCTTTGTGGAGTGGGACCACAGTTGCCGTACGCCACTCCTTGGGCACGTATCCTGTGGTAAGGCTAAGATTAAACAGCTGCCTTATATGCGGGTTTAGTTTTTCGTTGAGTTCATGTAGCACACAGCCAGGGACACCATCCGGTCCCATTGATGCTGCGTTTTTAGCTTTAGAGAGAGCAGCTTTCACCTGCGCATTTGAGTTGTCTGGGAGGCTACACTCCGCTGGGATAGTTATCTCTCCTTTTGTGGGGGAGAGGGGGGTGAAGTTTGCACTGAACCTGTCTGCCAGTATGTTGGCAATGTCTGTGGGTTCAGTGATTTTTGTATCATTTTGGACTAATTCTGAGCATATCTGGGAATTTCCACCCAGGTTTCTAACATAGCTGAAGAAGGCCTTATGATTGTCTTTTGAATCTATGGCAATTTTTCTCTCAAAGTTGGCCTTGGATGATTTTATGAGTGCTCGTATTTTATACTAATAATGATCAAGGGTGTCTTCTCTTTTATGGATTTTGCTCTATCATGTAACAGCTTTCTCCTCTTATTGTAAAGTTTGTTTATGGCTGGGGTCCACCAGACTGGACGTCTGCCCTTGGTGGAAAGAGTCTTGGTTTTATTAGGGATTGCCTGATCCATGCAGCCCTGGAGGTGTTCGTAGAAGGCATTTGTAAGGGCTTCCGCAGCTTGGGTTGTGGTTTCCACTGGCTCGGGGGCCTTGAAGGATACCACACCAGTCTTGAGTAGTGTGAAGTTTGCTTTAGAGAAGTTCTTCACTGTGGTCTTTTTTGTTTGGGGTGGGGGCGGGATGTGGATTTCCAGTGAGATTAGTTTGTGATCTGATCTCACCAATGAAGGATATACTTCCGTTGTGGAGCAATTTGTCCCCATGTTTGTGATGATGAGATCTAGTATATTTTCTCCTCTTGTGGGAACGGTGACTAGTTGTTCCATGGCATTTGAATTTATCAACTCCAGGAACCTTTGGGCTAGAAAGTTGGGGCTTGAGTAATGTTCCCAGTCTATATTCGGGTAGTTGAAGTCACCCAATATAATGGTGTTTGGAGATACATTTATACCCTCCAGTGTCTTCAGGAAGGCTGTGTGGGGTTCCTGAGTTTGAGAGGGTGGCCTGTAGCATGCTACAAATTGTAGAGCAGTTTTGCCTATGGTTAATTGCACCTGGATGGTTTCCATGCTTAGATGCCACCAACCTGGAGGTGTGGGTATCCTTGATGAATATGGATACACCCTCCTTTTGTTGTGTGGTCCGGGTTTTGGGGCCGGAACGCATGATATGAGGTAAAACCTGATAGTGCCGGGGTGCTCTCAGGAGCCTTGAACCAGGTTTCAGTCACAGCACAGACATCGATGTTCTCCATACTGAGAAGGGCCTCAAGTGCGTGCATTTTGAGATTTAGACTTCTGGCATTGAGCAGCATTACCCTTAGTTTCTTCCCATTTTTGTTTCCTAGGGTGGTAGGTTTAGAATTTGAGCCTTGCCTAAAAAAGCCTAATAAGGTACAGAAGGAAAGGAAAGCTAGTAGTAAAATACATACTTGCAGGAAGTCGTCACAAGTGCATAAAACAGTGGGAGATAGAAAAGGCAGGTCAGGCTAAGGAGTACTGGTTGTCTAACAGAGAGGGTAAGAGCTGTTGCAGTAGCAAAGAACAAGGCATCATAGGCACTGTACCAGCTTCTAGAAGTGATTTGACAGATGGCATAAAAACTCTGTCAAGTTGCAAGGCAAAGATATAAAGGTAAAGAGGATAGTCATCAGACACCCTTCATAAGGGATGGCAGTGAACATCCTGCTCACCAGTCCACAAAACATCAAAGGCAGATGGAAGGAGTACTTCCAGCAGCTTCTAAGTGAAGTAAACCCCACAGAAGCTGTAGTACCCCAGATGCCATCCATGACAAAACAAGAAAAAGAGCCCACCCTAGAAGTAAAACAGCACTAAGGAAAATTAAGTCAGGGAAAGCAGCAGGCTCAGATGAGGTCACGGCAAATATGATCAAGATATTGGGTGAGATAAGGGAGAAATGGCTCCTGAGGGTATTCGCAACAGTGTGGAGAGAAAGGCATATTCCAGATGACTTGAGAATAAGTATTCTAGTGCCAGTAAACAAGAACAAAGAAGGCATTCACACCTGTGTACTCTTTAGAGGTATCAAACTGCTCTCACACTGAATGAAAGTTTTGGAAATCGATAAACAAGTATGCAGAGTAGTAGAAAGTAAGATGGGAGTTGAGCAGTTCAGATTCAGATCAGGGTGCACCACAAATGACCCAGTGTTTGCAGTGAGACAGATAGTTGGAAAGAAGCTAGAAATGAGGACAGAGTCCAGATGAGCATTCCTAGACTCGGAGAAAGCATTAGACAAGATGTCTAGAAAGCTGATTTGGACAGTCCTGTTAAGGTTAGAAGTCATGGAAGCTCTGGTAGAATAGGTGCAGGCTATGTACATGAAATGGGCTACATTAAGAATCAAGTTGGAGGAGACACATCAACGAAGCTGCTGTATGCAGATAATCTGGCAATACAATCAGTCTTTGAACAAGAACTTCACTAAATGATATAGGAATGGAATACAAAACTTGCAGCACACGGGATGAAGTTAAGTACAGATAAGACAGTTGTAATGACAATAAATTGAGGAAATCAGAAGATGTTGAAAATTGAGATAGAAGGGAAAACAGTGAATTAGGTTAACACTTTCATGTGTCGGTAAGAGGTAGTTGAGGAGATGAAAAGTATGCATGAAGAGGTCAAATCTTGAATCAGAGAGACTGCAGTCAGCTGGCAGTGTGTTGTGGGTAACATTTGACAGAAGAATGCCAAAGAAGTTGAAAAATTAGGTCTGCAAAAATGTGGTGTGACCAGTACTATTGTAAGGTACAAAAACCTGGGCAGTGATGGGAGGCAGTTGAGGAAACTGTAGGTGATAGAGATGAAGTGCCTAAAGACAGGTGGTAGGTGACAGAAATGAAGTCATCAGAGCAGAAGCTCAAGTAGCTCCAATTGCAGAGAAGGTCAAAGGGAACAGATTACAGTGGCTCAGACGTGCAGGAAAGCAGAAGACAGTGAAGATGATTTGGGGCAGACAGGAAGAAGGCAAAAGGAAATGAGATCCAGCAAAGGGATGGATTATGAGAGAGAAGAACTGTGACAGTCAGACATGATTATCAAAGGTTGGAGAGTGGCACTGAATCAAGGAAGATGACAACAGCTGAACTGACCCCTCTTGGAAAATAGGGCAAAATGATTGGGACAATCTTGCAATGGCAGGATTATGAGGCTGCTCGGTGATGCAAAATGAATTTAACAGTCAACATTGAGACAAGTTGGAAATATGTGACTGTAATGTCTGAAAAGGCACTGAGACATAAATAGAAAATAGTTGATGACAAGTTACTGTTGTTGATGATGCCTTATAGCTTTGAAAACCTTCAGATGCACAAAAGTGAAGTTGGTGTTTTAGAATACTAGTATGGAAAGGCAATATAATTAAGCAGGGCCCAGATTGATAAAACTTGTTTAAGGTGTAATTCAGTAAGCACAAAGGAAGTTGAAGTAATCCTTCTGAGGCAGGTCGAACAGCACACCATGATGTGTAACCTAAATGTATCCGCAAAACTCAGTAGCAGCACCAGATGTATGAACATTGTCTTATTTACTTTGTAGTGATGATAAGCATAAATGCATAGCAATTCCATTTGATTGTAAAAGTGAACAAATCACTACAGGAGATGTTTTGTATCATTTATTTAACATTTGTTAACTGGGAAGTCTGACTTGGAATGAGCCAATTTTCAGCGGAGGCCTGGGGAGAAACGCTCCAAACATGTCTTTGTAACGTGAGAAGAAACCGGAGCACCAGGAGGAAACCCACATGAATGCAGGGAGGACATGCAGACTCCGCACAGAAGGCACCCCAGACAAGAATCGAACTGGAGAACCTCTTGATGTGAGATGACAATGCTACCGCTGCACCACTGTGCCATCCACTTTTGAAATGATTATTGCTTAAAAGTTTTAAAGGGGTTGAGAAGATGCCTTTGTGCTGTTGAAGATGCAGAAATTTGAAAACGTTTGGGGTGGAAACAAGTAGGCATGTGAAAGTGCTATTTCTTATAAAAGTCAGCAGAGGGGGAGCACCAGCTTTAAAGGGTCCTGCTCCTTGGAATTTTTGTAACTTAATGATCCGATGTTTTCTTTTCTGCCTGACTCTATGGAATAGGTTTTTGCATGTGATCAGATCTGACCTGGTTGCCTCTTTTCAGACTCTTGATCCATGGCTAAGGCTCCTCCCCTACCCATAATTCCCTCTTATCCTCACAGTGCCTCAGATATTGTTTGTCTGTTTGGTCAAGACACGATCCTGAGGGCTTAGTGAGGTAAGTATTTTGTATTTCTAGTCCACCTTTGGAGTTTTGTCTTCGTATTTTACCTTTTCCATGATACTGTTAGCTCCTAGTTAGCATCTTTATCCAAGTTGTTTCTTAAAAGTGTTTCAGGAAAAAAAGGGGGCTCTGGGTCATGTCCCAACAGCTCCCTTATTGAGCTCTCCTTCTGTAGTCCGGCCATGAGAAGTTCCAAGTGATGCCTGTGAGAGGCCCTTGTTGGAGCAGATAGTATATTTGTCTTTGACTCCAGTAGATTCCCTCACCTTTTCAACTCTATTTGAGATTGTGAAGTGTCTCGGAGCTGAGAGTTCAGGCTGAAGTATGGGGTTAGGGTCTACTCTGAGGCTTCTGCCCCAACTTGGCTCTGATGTTTACTTTGGAGACTAACTGGATTGCAACTGGGGATATTCCCTTCTTTGTCCTCCTCTGCTTCAAATGGGTCGTCTTTGGCACTGGTTTTTGCTTCGACTTTTGAAGCATTTGAGAGTTCTGTCCAGCTCAAGAGAGGAAGTGTCTCACATCCTCTCAGCAACGTCTCGACCTGTCTCTGATATTCCTTCCACTCATCCTGTTAGACAGGAACAGCCAATCTCATTAACTCTCAAGGTCTGTCGCTTGGCGAGTTCTCCCTCTGGTTCTCAGCCTTCTCCAGAGCCCTCACCAGAGAGGGCTGCAGGAAACGGACTTGCAGTAAGAGGCAGCTTGACTCCTCCCAAGAGTCACTCAGTGAGGATACCTACTTTGAGGGAGGGGAGGAGGAATCCCCAAGGTCCCCTCTGGAAGATGTCATTTTCATAGACATCCTCAAAATGATAAAACAAAGAGGGGAGCTGGTCTGCTGAAGCCCCCCCCCCCTCCCCAAAAGGAGTCTATATTCCTTGAGACTTTCTGGGTTGGCTCATCTACCTCATATGGTCCTGCCCACCAAGTTCGCTGACTTGACCTTCCAGTGGACTTGGAAGGAACCTGATGTGGTAGAGCCAATTCTGGAAAACCAGAGATAATTCATGTAGCTACGCATCAGTCAATATCCTTGTCCATCTATCTGCTATCCAGTGCAGTTGATGGCACATCAGGAGCAGCAGACACTGACATTGCTATTTGCTGGCACACCTGGATGCATTTGTGTTATTCTGCAGGGAGCTTCACGATACCCTTCATCAGTGAGCACCTCTGATGGTTCAACCCTCTGTGGACTGAAGGTCAAAGATATGCTCATCAGGAGTAAGCAGGAGGACAGTACTCTGCCTTAGGTGTTTATTTTTCCACCCCGAAGGACCTTTTCCTGGGAAGAAACTATAGTTTCATAAATCACAGAATTTTGCCCAAAACATATCTGCTGGCAGACAGGTGAAATAACTTCAATGAATGTTACTTTAGGGGCAAAGACAGATGATAGAATCGAGTTTTGAGGTCCCTTTACCGAGAAACCCTTTCAGTGCTACTGAGAAGTTGCACTGCACTCTGAAGGTAGTCAGGAGGCACTTCTCTCCACCATCCTGTCTGGATAGTCATCCCTCAAGATTTGTAGATAGAGAAGATAGTCTCCAAAGGCTATGGTATTCCCTTTGCCTCCTCAATATTCCACCCAGTCAGAGAGAATTAGCAGCAGCAGCAGCAGAAGTGTCAAAGCAGCTAGAAAAGTGAGTCCCACCAGATCACAAGGTTCTGGAGAATATTCAGGAAAGTATTTCTGAAAAAAACTGGGGACCTCAGGCCCATTTTGAACCTCAATCACCTGAATCAGACAAAGTTCTGGATGGTCACGGTTCAGTCCATTCTGCCTTTTCTGAGGAAGGGCGACTGGATATGCTTGATAGATCTTCAGGATACCTACTACCATATCAAGATAGCAAGGCAGTCTAGTCAATTTCTCCATTTCTGTCTAGAGGCCAGTCACTTCCACTTCAGAGCACTACCCTTTGGTCTCACCACTGCCCCAGAGGTGTTCACCAAGTGCATGGCAATAGTGGCAGCATATCTAAAGCTGCAAGGGTTCTGGGTGTTCCACTGTCTAGATGACTTCCTCTTCATCACAGCCATCTCTGATCTGCTTACCCAATGCAGGGACTTCTGGTTCCATTTAGCTCAATACTTGGGATCACTGTAAACTTAAAATCCTGCTGGCACTGATGCAAACACTAGAATTCATAGGGTGCCACCTGGACACAGCATCCCAAATTGCCAGACTTTCAGACTCAAGAGTTCTCTCCTCATCTCCAAGCTTCTAATGTTCTGATTCTTCAAATCCCCCAGTAAGGCTGTCTGGCTCCATCTACTAAGTTCAGTAGCTGTTTCCATCATGTTGATGCCTCTGGCAGAGTTTTATATGAGAGTTCTACAGTGGACCCCCTCTGTCCAATAGTCAGTGATGCATCAGTCCCTTCAATTCCCCATGTGACTCACTGCAATATGGAGGAATCACATTCTTTGATGATTCACCTCTTTTTTAAGCACATGGGGTCAACCTTTCACTTTTCAACCCCCAGCAACCACTGTGATCACAGACACCTCCCTTTTGGGGTGGGGGGGGGGTGGGACATGTCAAGACAAGTGGATGACAATAGAGGGCAAGCTCCACATCAGAATCTTGGAGATGAGGTTAGTCCTTTCAGGACTGCCTCCCCAAAGGTGTGATGTCCATCCAGACAGACAACATGGCAGTGGTCTGGTATATCAGCAAGCAAGGGGGAACCCATTCATATCTGTTATGCCGAGAAGCCATGAAGACATAGCAGTAAGCGATGTCATCCCGACACTTTCTGGTTGCAAAGCATATCCTAGGAAGTTCCAATGTCTTGTCAGGCAAACTGAGCAAATCTGTTCATTTGCCTCATAAGTGGTTTCTCAACCAGTTTCATAGGTTCATAGGTAGGTACTAGGCTATTGGCCCAAGGGCCTAAGTAAGCCTAGCCAACAAAGTTCCTTGGCTTATGCCAACCCAAGAAAGTGAATTTCCTGTGCCCCTGTCGAGCAGAGCCACAGAAGTGATCCCTGGAGTGTATTTCCTATTTCCCATCCAATCATCAAGATTTTTTTGAAGAGTGTTAAAGAGGAACTTTGCTTGACATAGATGGGTAGTTTGTTCCAGAGTATGGGAAGTCTCTGGGACAGGAATCTGTCCCTCCAGCATGTCCTGTTTATTGTGGTGACAAGGTTTAGGTCCCTAGAGCGTGTAGCTCGGAGGGATTGGGATTTCTTTAGGTGTAGCATGTCCAACAGCTCTGGATTTGACATAACTTTATATGTTAGGCAGAGATCACCTCGGAGTAGGCGATAAAGCTGGAGTTTTTTGAGACGATCAGTGTAGGGCATCTGTTTGAGGCCAGTAATTCTCTTTGTGAGGTACTTCTGTGGCCTTTCCAGCTGCTGCAGATGTCTTGTGAGGTACATTCCAAAAGGGGCGTTGTACTCTATAATGGGTCTAATGAATGTCGCGTAGAGGGGAACAATGACCTCTTTTTTCCTGGATGAAAACCCTTTTGTGATGGTGTGCTATGTAGAAGGATTTCCTGACTACTGTGGCAATGTGGTTTTCAAAGGAGAGACTACTGTCCACCTGAGTCCCAGGGTCTCTTATTACACATTCGGTGTTAAGAAGACTTCTGCCTATGTGGTAGTTCATGGGTACAGAGTTTTTACCAAAGGGGATAACAATGCACTTTTTGGCATTGAGCTTGAGGCCAAAGCTCTGACACCAGGCATTTGTCTCAGTGAGACCCCTTCTGTAGGATGTTCACATCATTTGGGGATTTGACTGTAGCTCCTAGTTTGCAGTCATCTGCGAACTTCGTTAGCCAGAGGCCTTCTGTGTTAGCCTGTACTTCAGAGAAGTAGATACCAAACAGGAGAGGTCCCAGGACTGAACCCTGTGGTACTCCCATTTGTCACTGGTTTGAAGTCAGATTTGGAGTCTGCAACTTTTACAGTGTGGGTTCTGTCAGTGAGCCAGTTAGCAACCCATCTTGTGATATAGGGATTTATACCTAGTTTAGTGAGTTTAGCTATAATTCCAGAATGGGGGATGATGTCGAAAGCCTTGGCGAGGTCAAGATATGGTATGTGAACCACCTTACCCTCGTCTACGGCTTTGGTGACTGCCTCAAAGAAGTCGACCAGATTCAGGAGGCAAGATCTGCCTTTCACAAACCCAAACTGGGTGGGGTCCAGAGTTTGGAGGTTACCAATGTTTTTGTTTATGAATTCCATGATGATACGTTCCATGTCCTTGCAGACAAGGCTCGTCAGGCTAATAGGGCGATAGTTCCCAGGATCATTGGTGACTCACCCTTTGTGGAGTGGGATAACTGTTACTTTGTGCCATTCAGGGGGCACAAAGCTTACCGTGAGGCTATGATTGAACATGGTGCTTAGGTGGGGAGCCAGTTCATTCTGAAGTTCGTGTGAAACACAACCTGGGTTGTTGTCCGGTCCTATGGATGCTGTGTTTTTGGCTTTAGAGAGTGCTGCTTTTACCTGTGAAGTTGTGATTACAGGGACTCTGCATTCTTCCTGTATAGATATGGGCCCTTTAGAGGGTGAGAGGGGGGTAAAGTTAGCACTGAACCTATCTGCCAGGATGTTGGCAATATCAGTTGGTTCTGTAATTTTTGTGCCATTGTGCTGTAACTCAGAGCAGATCTGGGTGTTGCCATTGAGATTCTTGACATAGCTATAGAATGTTTTGTGGTTGTCTGTAGAATCAGTGGCAATCTTGTTTTCATAGCTAGCTTTGGAGGATCTTTTAACGGATCTCAGCTTCTTGCTGAGACTGACCAGGGAGCTCCTCCACTCATGGGATTTTACACTCTTTTGCAAGAATTTCTTCCTTCTGTTGTATAGTTTGTTTATGTCAGGGGACCACCAGATTGGCTTCCTTTTTTCGGAGGCTAGCGTCTTAGTTCTGTTTGGGATAGCACGATCCGTGCACTCGTGTAAGTGCTTATAGAATGCATTTGTGAAGGATTCAGCAGTCGTAACTGTATTGTCCATCTGCATGGGTGTCATGAAGTTCACCACTTCTGTCTAAAGAAGCATGAAGTTGACTTTCGAGAATTTTTTACTGTGGTTTCCTTATTGGGGGGTGGGGGCAGGATGTGGATATCTAGGGTGATTATCTTATGGTCGTTTCGTACCAATGAGGAGTTAACTTCAGATGTGGAACACCAGTCACTCATATTGGTAATGACTAGGTCTAGGATATTGTTGCCCCTGGTGGGGGTGTGGATAAGTTGATCTTGGGCATTGGAATTTATGAATTCCAGAAAGCGCTGAGCGAAGGAGTTGGTTCATTAGTAGTTTTCCCAGTTAATGGTGGGGTAGCTGAAACCGCCCAATATTAGGGTGTTTGCTTGAACCCTAATATTTTCCAGTATATCAAGAAAAGAGGAGTGGGAATCCTGGGGCATGGTGGGGGATCTGTAGCAAGCTACAATTTGGATTGCAGTTTTGTCCAGAGTTAGTTGCACTTGGATAACCTCGGCTGCATTATGCTGAGGAACTAGCCTGGAGGTGTGGATATCCTTAATGAATATGGACACACCTCCGCCTTTGGTGTTCTGGTCCTGGTTAGATGGCCGAAAAGTGTGGTATGAGTTGTAGCCTGGTAATGCAGGGGTGCTCTCTGGAGCCTTGAACCAGGTCTCAGTCACTGCACAGAGATCAATGTTCTCCATTTTAAGGAGTGCCTCGAGTGAGTGCATTTTGAGATTTAGACTTCTAGCATTGAGTAGCATTACCCTCAGTTTTTGATTGCCTGTTCCTGTTATGGTGGTGAATTTGTCATTTGAATCTTGCCTAAAAAGGCACTATAGGGGCGACAAGAGCCTTTGCCAGCATCCGGAATCCCAGAGGTGACAGGTGCAGGCCATCTCTGGAAAAGCATCATAGTCTGTTGACCATGTCGTCCCAGGCAGACAGATACTGGATCCCCTTAGAATGACACCAGAAGCTTAGCTAATTGTTGAAGTCAATCATTTTGTCCTTGAACTGCAGTATCATTCTGGGCGATGGCAGGATGCTACTCAGGGCTAGGGTCATACCTGCCTGGGCTACAAGATCGGAGAGTTCTTCCATATCTGTCTTCATGTAGTCCAAGGGGGTACGTCTCAGGTCATTCACACCAACATGGACAATCACAGAGTCATATTTGTACTTGTGGAGTAACCTGAGTGCATGGGTTATGTGGCGGATCCTGGCACCTGACAGTGACCTCTTCTTGTTTAGCCTGGTGAGTGGGACATCAGTGTGCCTGACTATAGAGTCACCTATGACTAATGTGTTGAGTACGTTGTTTTGCCTTATGGGCTGTGGTTGAGTAGCACACTGAGTCTGTGGGCTATGTGTCATTTGGGTTGTGTTGGTGGTGGGAGGTTGCTTGCGTTTCTGCTTTGGAGGTCTTTGTTGCTTGAGCAGATTATTATTGAGAGCCTCCATGAATTTGTTTGTTTCTATGTGTTTGTGAAATTTGTGGAGACTGTGATTTTTAGTCGCTGGGGACAGCCATGCTGCAGTCTTTACACTTCCCACCTGAACACAAAGTGTAGCAGCTACTTTGCCCTGATCCCCCAAGGGGGGCCGTCACCAAGGGATGCTGTAGTCCACAATTGGCCCCCAGGTCTTCTTTACATTTTACACATTTCCACCCTTTCACCTTATGACCAAGTTTCTGCAGAAAGCCATCTGGAGGGAGGCAACAGTGATTTTCATTGCCTCCTACTGACTTTAACAAGTCTGATTCCCTTCCTCTGACCTCATCCGAAACACTATCCCTGGATGCTGGACCCTCTTCCCAACCTTCTGTCTCACCCATCCAGCCAACCGTACTGCAGCTCGGGGGGGGGGGGGTGGCATATTGGTTAAGGTGTTTACCTTACAGACACAAGGTGCAGGGTTAGATTCTCACATGGGGCAATTGGCTAGGCTTGAAATGGCCCACAAGAGTAGTTAGCCTAGTACTAATCTATGAACCTATGAAAAACCAGAAACTAACCTCATAGTTCCTCCAGTTCCAGTGAAGGGCAAGGATGCCAGGTTTTCCACATCAGTTACAAAAACTGAACATGAGAAAACATTTGCAAAATTAAGTGGAAAAGGATTGCTATCTGGGCTTCCTGTAAAGGCTTATAGATCTTTCCTAAGCACCCTTACCATTTAGTCTCAACTTTCTGAATTTTCTGACGGGGTTGTTTTGAGAATGTGTTATTTTTTTGAGAATTAAGGATGTTATGTAGTCCTATCTCACCTACATTCTTACGACTTGGCCGATTATACTAGCTCGAAGTCTTTCATTGGTTGGCCTAAGCAGGTATCCCAAGGTGCACTGCTCCATATCCCCAGATCTCATTTGCCGCTCGTGTAGCTCTTACGTGGTCTCGCTTGGCTGTGGCTAAGTACCCTCTTTTTTCTTGACTAAGAAAAGTTTTGATTTTTATAAAAAGCTATTTTCATAGCTCTTTGTCTAGTGTGTCTCAAATTGCCTAAAGTTGTTAGTTAGGATTGTGATTGTTGTGTGGTATCCCTCTTCTGTTCCCTCGGGCTAGGCCCGTTTCAGTTAGAGGGCTTAGTCCTCCTGTGTACCTTCTGTGTCAGCCAGGTCCAAACCGTTTAACTTAGAGGTTTCGGCTACCCTTTCTAGTGGTTTGCTATCCCTTGTTTAAGTGTGTGGTAGTTTTGGTGTGGGTTGATCACTGTTTTAGTGTTAGTTACTGATAGAGTCGTTCTCGCCTTTTAGAGTGAACGCCTGTATTTGTTTAAGTCTTGGTTTTTGGTTTGTGAGCACAGTAGTTATTATGTCTAAGGATACCAAGGAGCACAAACCTTCCGGTTTTAAAAAGTGCTCAAAATGTGGGTATAAAATGTCCATTACCGATGGGCATTCTATTTGTGTCTACTGCTTAGGAGCTATCCATCTGCAGGAATCATGCAGTTTTTGTCACGCGTTTAGCCCAAGAGTTCTCCAAGAGAGAAAGAATAAGCTAATCTTAAGGGGACTTTTAAAACCCTCTTTTGAAGAGGCTCTGGATTCTTCTTCTAGCGGTAAGTCTAAATCTGGCAAATTGAAGAAGAGATCTCCGGCTCCATCAGCTTCATCGGAGCCCCCGGAGAAGATATCTAAAACTGCATCGACCTCCTCAGCTTCACTGTCCTCGGGGCCGCAGGAAAGATCGATATTGACGGAACCGGCATCGGCTCCAATTGTATTGGAACCTTCTAGGAGCCGATCGCCCAGTCTCAGACCAGCTTCTCCTGAGAGGAAATCACATTCTCCATCCCTATCCTCCAAATCCTCCAGGACCCTTTCAGATGTGGATGTGGATAGGGTGGTTTAGAGGCTCCTCCAGTCACTGGTGTTGGCAAAATTATTTTCGGCTCCGACCCAGTCGGCTCCGGAGCCCGTCCCTATCCCGTCTTTGATCATTCCTCCTCCAAGCGCATCTCTGTCTTCGGAGCCGGAGTGTTCGGCACCGCATGATGTATCTAGGCTGGCTCCGAAGCCCCATTCGGCTCCATCGGTGCCGGCATTGGCTCCGTCCTCGGGGTTCGGGACTCTGGATTCTTCGGTCGGTCCCAAGGGGAACATCTCGGGGCTTACTTCAGCTCCGAGCCTCCCTCTCGGTGCATCGGCTTGGGGAACTCCAACCCCCATCATGGCCTCGGAGACTGGTCGCTCTTCTTATTCGGGGGGGGGCGGCCTATGAGGCTATGCAGACCGCGCTGGCCAGATCGTCAGCTACATTAGGCGGGTCGGTCACTCTGTCCCCCACCACTCCGGTGAGAGCTTCTGATTACCATCCATCCATGGACAGCAGAGCACCAGGGCCTAGGGATACCCCCATGAGTGGTCCCCAAATTTCTGAGGGTCCCTCAGAGCTCGTGCCTGAGGAGCCCCTCAGAAAGAAAACGTGCAAGAGGAAGCACATAGACTCCCAAGATGAGTCCCTCACCTCTGATACTGACCTCGAGGAATCGGAGAGGTCCCCCAAGTCATCCTCTGATGATGTTTCCTTCTCCGATATCCTGGAGATACTGAAACAGAGGTGACTGGCCTTCCAAAGCCCCTTCCGAGGAGGAGTCAGTATTCCTTAAGGCTTTTGGTGCTCAACCCTCTGCTTCCTGGGTGTCTCCACCCTTCGATGAACTCCTTGACCTCGTTTTCGAAGGGTGTGGGAGAACCCCAATTCTGTGGAGCCCGTGCCCAGGCGTCCCAACAAGTTTCTTTCTGCCCCCCAGGGCAAAGAGTTTCTATCTAAAGGAGTCCCTGTAGATGCCATAGTGGTGGCGGCAGTCACCCAGAAGGAGGTAGCAGAGTCTTCTTCATCTGTCCATCCTCCTAACAAGGAGTCTAGGACCATGGATCGGTACGGGAAGCGTACCCTCTCGTCAGCAACCTTCACATTACGGTCGCTGAATTACTTGTCTCACTTCACTTGGCTCCAGAGAGATCTCCTCAAAGAGTTAGGAGATACTCTTGCGGGTAACGTACCTGAGGCGGTGGCTCAGACGGTTAACACCCAGGTCTCTACCCTCAACTCCATCGTTAACTCATCCATGCGGCTCATTTCGTATGCAGCCGAGTGAGCGAGTAGGGCGGCAAGCTCAGGGGTTGCCCTTAGAAGGCAAGCCTGGTTGCGCCTGTGTCACTTTGCAGAGGCCTTCAAGTCTTCCTTCACTGACGCCCCCTTTGATGGTTCCTCCTTGTTTGGGACCAAAGTGAAAGACACCCTCACCAGCTGCGAGCAAGAGGGAAAGACCCTGTCTGCCGTAGGGGTCCGTTTTTCCCTTCCTTCTAGGCCTTATCCCAAGGCCCAGCGGGGGGGGATGTGGTTCAAGAAATCACAGAGGTTTTTCCCTGCCGCACAAGGTGAACCCCACTCCAGAGGCGGAGGGGGTTATTCAGGGAGACATTGACCAGAGGCAGAGGGGGCCCACGCAATTCGGGAGACTGCAAATCCTTTCGTGGCTCTCCATACTCTCGTTCCTGAGGGTGTGCCTGACTGTGTTTATCCGGAGCCAGTCGCAGGTTGAATTTCCCTATATCAGGAAGCCTGGGAAAGCATACCCAGGACCGATGGGTATTACGGATAGTTTCTGGAGGTTATCTCATTCCATTCTCATCAGAACCCCCGCCAATCAGAAAAATCTCAGACGTACCACCCAGTCAAAGGGATCTAGCAGCTTTAGAGGTCTCACTGCTGCTAGAAAAAGGAGCCATCCAGCGTGTCCCCTCAGACCAAATCGGATTAGGGACTTACTCAAGATTCTTTTTGGTGCCGAGAAGAACAGGGGACCTGAGACCCATACTAGATCTCAGCCAACTGAACAATTAAGTACACAAGTCCAAGTTCCGTATGGTCACGCTACAATCCATTCTCCCATTGTTGGGAGAGGAGGCATGGATGTGCTCCATCGACCTCAAGGATGCTTATTACCATGTGAAGATGGACAGAGCATCCAGGAGTCACCTACGCTTCCGGCTGGGAGCCAGTCATTTCCAGTTTCGAGCCCTGCCCTTTGGTCTCACCACAGCCCCCAGGGTGTTTACCAAGTGTATGGCGGTGGTGATGGTTCACTTGAGACATCAGGGATTCCAGGTGTTTCCATAACTGGACGACTGGCTCCTTACCGCTCCCACCAGGCATCAACTAGTTTAAACCAGGGACGCTACCATCAATCTATGTCACCAATTAGGTATAATAATAAATTGGGAAAAATCTGCCTTATTGCCTTTACAGCATGTCACCTTTATAGGGGCAGAATTAGACACCATTCAGATGCAGGCAGTTGTACCGCAAGAAAGGATCAGAGTACTGCAACAACAGATACACGCGCTTATGCCCCTGAGACAAGTGAAGGCAAGATGGGTTCTCCAGTTCCTAGGGACCATGGCAGCAACAATCATGTTGGTCCCCCTAGCGAGATTACACATGAGAATTCTCCAGTGGCTCCTCTTTGTTCAGTGGTCGTTCCAAAGACTTCCACTGTCGCATCCCATCTTACTCACGGAAAGATGCAAGCAGGACCTCGGTTGGTGGCTGTGCACCAACAGTCTGGATGGGGGAAAGCCCTTAGTTCCACCCATCCCGATTGCCACAGTGACCACGGACACCTCCCAGATGGGGTGGGGAGGGCATTCTCTGGGCAGGACAGTCCAAGGCACTTGGTGAGAGCACGAGATACATCTGCATGTAAACATCCTAGAGATGAGAGCAGTGCTTCTTGCGTTGCAGGCACTTAGAATGTTCTTCCTCTAGGCATGATTGCGATACACTCAGACAACATGTCAGTAGTGTAGTAGCTGAACAAGCAAGGGGGAACTAAGTCTTACCCTTTGTGCAGAGAGGCCATGCGGGTGTGGCATTGGGCAGTAGCTTCCCAACGGTTTCTGGTGGCAACGCACATTCCAGGGAAGTCCAACGTGATTGCGGACAGACTAAGCAGAGCTATCCTGATGCCTTACGAGTGGTCCCTGAATCGCCTGGTTGCAGAGCGAATCTTCAGCAGATGGGGTCAGCCTTGCTGAGACCTTTTTGCCAGCCCTTTCAATGTGAAATGCAACAACTACTTCACGCTGATCCCCCCCCACAAGGGGAGTCACCCAGGGATGCTCTGGTTCATGATTGGCCCTCTGGTCTGCTTTATGCTTTCCCTTGCTGTCAAAGGTGATTCAGAAAGCGCAGTCCTTGGGAAGCAGAATGATTCTGATTGCCCCACACTGGCCTTGTCAAGTTTGTTTCCCCTTTCTTCAGCAATTCACTGTGGACAATCCTTGGACTCTGGATCCTCAGCCAGATTTACTGACACACATGTCGGGACAGTTCCACCCCTCCCTGATGACCCTCCGGTTGACAGCCTGGCTACTCCACTTCCATCTTTAGTCAGACTTCATAATTTTTCACCGGAAGTGGTTCATATATTATTGTCCTCTCATAAACCATCCACTAGAAAAATTTATTCTAATGAATGGAAAAGGTTTTCTATCTGGGCACATACCAGAGGTATTGATCCTTACACAGCTCCAATAGCTTCAGTTCTGAAGTTTTTGTCCACTCTTTTCCATCAGGTTTCCACATCAGCCACCATCAAAGTTCAACTGGCGGCGATCTCTAATTTTCACGTAGCGAATGAGCCTAGTCTCATGTGGCACAGACTATGCAAGGCATTCCTGAAAGGTACTCTATTGCTCCGTCCACCGGTGTCCGAACCTATCATGCCATGAGATCTCAATTTTGTTCTACAAGCCCTTACTTTACCACCTTATGAGCCTGCAGCTACCTGCAAATTGAAATTCTTGACTTGGAAAACAGCAATCACTTCAGCAAGGCGAGTTTCAGAAATTCAAGCCCTCTCTATCAAACCTTCGTATTTAATCTTCCATAAAGACAGGGTCTCTCTCAGACCAAACCCCTCGTTCCTTCTAAAAGTGGCTTCCGTGTTTAACTTAAATCAATCCATTGAGCTGCCTGTTTTCTTCCCCCACTTTTCCAACAAGGCAGAATTTAGATTTCACCAGTTGGATGTACACAGACAATTACACTTCTATCTACACCGAACAAAAGATATCCGGAAGTCGGACCAACTTTTTGTTTCTTTTTCCGAAAACCGAATGGGTTCCCCGGTATCCAGGGTCACATTGTCTAGATGGATATCTAGCTGTATCTCTTTCATCTGTCAAGCAGGAGGTAAAGATCTGCCATTTCCAGTCAAGGCTCACTCTACTCGGGCTGTTTCCACATCCACAGCCAATCAAGCCAGATTGTCAATGGATCATATATGTGCTGCAGCTACTTGGGCTTCTCCTCACACATTTGTTTCTCATTACAAATTGGACGTGGTCTCCAGGGGCAGATCTTCCTTTGGTTCCACAGTTCTCAGGAGTATTTTCCTATGAGCCACCCAGGATGTAGGTGCTAGGGTTGCTGTCCCACGGGTAAGAATGTTGATGAGATAGGACTACATAACATCAAGAAGTTATGTACTCACCATAACGTTCGATGTATGTAGTCCATCTCGCCTCACATTCTTACTTACCCTCCCACCTTCCCCCTGCCTGGAGGATTTGGAGGTTAGGTTGTCATCTACAGAGTTCCCTGGCTTAGCTTATTCTTTACACGGGTGTGATGTGTGCATGGAGTACAAATGAGTTTTGCAGCAAACTAGATCTGGGGATATGGAGCAGTGCACCTTGGGATACCTGCTTAGCCCAGCCAATGAAAGACTTCGAGCTAGTATAATCGGCCGAGTCAGAGCCAATATTCAGCTCCAAACCCCATGTGAGGCGAGATGGACTACATACATGGAATGTTGTGGTGAGTACATAACTTCTTCAGTTAGCTGCTGTATCCAACTTTCTTCTTTCCATTGCTTCTTTGAAACTCTGTAAGATGTTTTTAAAAGGAAATTGCTTCTTGGAACCCCTGTCAGAGGGCCCAGTTGATCCTTAGGATATTACCTGGATACTTCAGGCACTAACCCATCCCCTATTTGAGCCAGCAGCTTCAGCAGAACTGAAATTTCTGTCACAAGAAACCTATTTAACTAGTGGCTAACACATCAGTTAGGAGAATTTTCTAAGTTACAGGTCTTATCTTGCAAACCTCCTTGTTTGATTTTTCCATTAGGACCAGTCCACATTTTCTTCCTAAAGAGGCTTTGGAAGCTTTCATCATCAGGCAAGGTTTTAACTGCATCATACCAAAGGCATTAGAAAAACAGACCAACTTTTTCTTTCATTCTCAAAGACCAGATTTGGCCAGGGCATTTCTAAAGTCACTCTCTGATTGTATTTTGTCCATTAAGGAAAAAGGATGTGCTCTACTACACAAACCCAAGCCTCGTTCAGCTAGAGTGGTGTCAGCCTCTATTGCTTACTTTGCTAGCACGTCAATAGATGAGATTTGTGCTGCAGCTACCTGGTGTACTGTACACACCTTTGCCTTTCATAAAGATCCCATGCATCCTTTGTCTCCACCAGTCTTCGGAATATCCTTCCATGAGACCATCCAGGTTTATTAATAAACAGGGAATCTGTCCCATCTGTTGAGTCAGTAGGAAAAATACCTCGTATACGAAAGTTATGTACTTACTGTAACACTTGATCCGTGTTGTCATCCTCTGTCTGGCTCAGCCTTCCCTCCTTCCATCCCTCTTACCTAAAGTGGTGTCTAATGCCTCTTGACTGATCGAATGGACCTGTCCAGAGCCTTGTCATGTATTCAGCCATAACTTGATTTCTCACCTTTATCATGATTAGTATGCTATTCAGAATTTGTTTGTACCTTTTAGATAAAGTGTTAGTTATAAGCAGACAAACCTGATCTGAGGCATTGTAAAGAAAAGAAGGAATTTTGATTAGGGGATGAGCCTGAGCAGTGGATCCAAGGCACAGAGGTCAGATCCAATAACCCATCAGCTGGGCCAGATGGAAGAAGAGAACCTGGATCTAGCATCATGGTAAGTACATAACATTTGCTCAGTTATATGTACATAGTTCAGGTGTGTTTAGATATGTTAGTATTTTGTCTGAATTTTTTTGATTTACCTAGTGATAGCACTCATGTATATATATTTCATTTGAGTGCTACATGTGCTCATGATTTAATCAAACCCAAAGGAATGCAGTTGTACAAGTCTAAAAGAGGAATAAGTGTGGGCTATGAAGTGGAGTATTAACCCCTAAAGTTGTACAGTTTAAACTGCAGAAATGGGATAGAATGTCACAACAGTTATGTGGAATACAAATGGTTTAGATAACTTTTTAACAGGAGGAGATTACTAGCGTGTCTTAAAAATATCCGCCAGCAATTGTTGCACTACAAGAAACTCAGACTTGAGGAGCATGAAAATTTCAGGCTGGAGCAGCTACAGGGGTGTCCTCAGCTAACTGTAAAGGACCACGCAGGAGGGCTGTATCCCAGTTAATGTCAAAGCCTTTCATTGTGAACATAGCAGTATTATTGGATGCCTAAGGAGACTTGTGGCAGTTAAAGGTTGGAATTGGAGGTGGAGAAGTATGTTACTGTGGCCCCAATTTATTTTCCAGTTGATCGCTTTTAAGCAAAGTTTCACTTTCCTGATGGGAGATTAGAAGATGGTTACTGGTGTCCAAGATGCAGATTATGGCCAAAGAAATATAAAGCTTTTCTGACTATTGAAGGGTTTATTTTCTGGACTTTAAGATTTTTGGGTTGATATATGCATGTAATTGACCAGATGATTGAAGTCCAAGATTTTGCCTTTTTTCACATAGCTACTCTGTGTGGTCAAGAGTACATAGAATTTATATAACTCAAGAGCATTTGTATAAAGTGAGGTAACATCATGTAGGGCCAATTATTTGATTGGCTCATGCTTTTAATTTTTTGAAGTAAACCTTGACAGGAATGGATTTAAACATTGGAGGTTCCCTTTAGCTCTATTGGCTTGCAAACCTTTTGAGATATGGTTTAAGAAGACTCCATTTCTTAAAGGGGTAACCATGTCCACCTAGCAGTGGGAAGTCATTCAGCAGCATAAAAATATGCTTTGGGAAAAGACAGCATAGATCAGAAGAAGCAAGAGGTCTCCCTAGTGAAATGTCGACACTTGTGACGCCAAATGCTGACAAGCCGGAAAAAAAAGACCAAAACTATAGTACAAGAACGAATCTTGAACACAGGTTTTATACTTAGCACAACTTTTAAACTTGTACTTTGGGGTCCAAGCCTTTAGAGACCTGTAAAAGCTGAAAAAAAGTTTAAGTTAATGGTAATGGATATGTAGCTATCAGTTTTGTTAACCAGAAGACCTTATGGTCATGATAGATGTGAAGTATGCCTTCGTGTCCCCATTTACTGGGATTGCAACACATTCCTTATATTTCTAATGGGCTTCAGTGCTTCCAGGTCACTTTTTTGCCCTTTGGGATATCCAGGACTCCCAAGGGCATTTAGCAGATACTAAACTGCAGTTTGTGCCCAACTCTGACTTAGAGAAATTCTTATTTTACTCCACATTGGTAATTGCACGATCCAGTCCACTTCCAGGAAAGAACTGATGAAGGTCTTGAGATTACACCATATCCTGTCTGACTAGTGTGGAAATTTGTCATTGCTAGAAATCAAGCCTGCTTCACAGAAAGACCTTTCTTAGAGTGATGTTGGACACCACACAATCCATGCCCCCTCCTCCCCCCGAGGACAAGGTGGCTGTCATGAACTCCAGCAACAAAATCTAGCCTAACAAAGAAGGACTTACTGAGGACATATTACTATATACCAACTTCAGTCATTTTGACTCTCCTGGTCAAGCTTGGAAAATCCAATTTGGTGCTTGAGAAGCTTGTGGGAGCTACACCAGTATACTCAGGAGCAGGGTTTGCCACTCATCTCAGCCATGTAAAAGAAATTCTGTTAGTGATCCGTTACAACCCAGGGATGCTCTTTATTTTGCTTGACAGTGGAAGCATCGGACGTAGGCTGCATGCATTTGTGAGGACAGAGCCAGCATATCAAAAGACTCAAAGCCATGTTACTGTACTCTGTGACCTACATACTACTATGAGCCAATCTGTCTGTCATAAAAGGCATCCTGTGACACAATACTGATGGATTTACTGCACATCTGAAAGTCAAATGGCATCAGGAATACTCTGGCTAGGGAACTAAACCTCTTCCACAACATCAACAGAACGGTTTAGAAAGACAGGTTGGTCTCACAGAGGATACTGCTGCTCTGGAACAGATTCCCCATCCACATAAAACAAAGCTCATCCCTGTCGCAATTGAAGCACAACTTGGATCTATGGATGAAAAACAGAAAACACAGAATTTATGTCAGAACTGACTTCTGTACTATTAGGCAGATGCAGCTCCTAAATTCTTTATCCCATGCATGGGTCCCCTCAGATTATCTATGGCATGATCCCAGATGATGTTCTTCGTGTTTCACTGTTGCAGTCATCACATTTGGGTCATCTCTGTCAGGGTAGCCCTCGGCCGGCCCGAATACCAGAGACTTAGTATTGCTGCATCGGTTGTTGTCGCTTGATGACTGACGTCAGATCATCAGTAGTACAGTAGTATAAAGTAAGGCAGCCGACGCCATTACATCAGTCTTTCTTGCTGTGGAGCCCGAAGCAGAAGCAGTTCACACGAGTGTCAGTTGGCCGCTACCTGAGGTTTCGTCTACCAAATTGAAGTTGAAGTCTTCTAAAGCTTAAGTACCCCATTGAGGATCCTTTTTTCTTGCACTAACCGATGTCAGAAAAAGTTAATTGTCTCGCCTGTGGAAAACAAATACCACACCGAGACTTCCACTCTTACTGAGTCACTTGTTTAGGGCCAGACCACGACATCCCTCGTTGTCGCTTCTGTGCTTTGTTCAGTGCCAGGACTATCCATCGTTGGGCCCTTATTGTACTCAGATATTTTCAATTACAGTCCTCAAATTCCACTATGGCTTCGGTAAGCCATCCAACAGCAGATCTTCAAAAAAAGACAGAAACAAGACCGCAAATGTCCAAACCTGCCAATGAAGCTTCCGTTAGGCTAGTCGTCAGTTCTCCAGTGCTTAGTGAGGCACTTTCGCAGCCCCCGATACCCATTTCTGTTAATTCGCAGGCCGCTACAAGACCCTTTCGGAGTCCGGTTTGCTGCAAAACTCTTCTTCAACTAAGGATCCTGCGGTCGTCTCAACCTTGGATGGGTCTGGAGCCACTGAGCAGGCACTGGCGTCCGAGGAAGTCCTTCACACTACCGAATCTTGACACAAACAGATGTCCTCTTTCGCAGCTACCGTTCTTTCTAAAACTACTGAGTTTCTTAGGCACAGGGTACGAACCACACCCAAGAAACTGACGACCCACTCTCAGGTGCCTGCTACCTTGCCTCAGTCTCAAATGCTTAAAATGGTGGAAGACCTTTTCATGCTGATCAGGGGAAGCCAAGCTACCCCTTCCAAAAGGAAAATAGATCTGTCCCCTGTAGTTTTGTCTGAACAAGTGTCAGATGAATCTGATGCATCTGAGTATGAAGAAATGCAACCCCTCTCCACTTATGAGGATTCTGATGCAAAGGATTCCATTCCTTCAGCCTCTCCCCCAGAGGATTTTTCATTTGGGGAAACCCTGCATACCTTAAGGGAGTATTTCCAATGGGAGAGTCAGGACTGCCTCAGTCTAAAAAAAGACTCAGGGAATTCCTAGATCTTCCACAACATAGCCCCTTGGCCATTCCCCCAGTCCTGGATGTTGTGGAGGATGTTTTCCTCAAATCCAGCTTAACTCCTGATGCCCTTCCTCCTGCTCCCAGAAAACCAGACAGGTACTATAGAGTCCCTGACTCACACAAATATATTTTTAAAAATCCTACAGCTAACCCTGAGGTCATTTCTCAAGGGGCAAAAGGGATTAAAGTAATCTCTTCTAAGAATCCCACCCCCTCAGACAGGGATTCCCGAGCATTGGACAGATGGGTTAAGAAAGTATGCACCTCAGTTACTCTTGCTATCAGGGCACTAAATTGCCAGTTCCATATGCTGAAATTTCAGCAACATACCTTGGAACTCCTTAAACAAAAAATGTCTTCCTTTCCTGCTTGGGCAGAATCTAAAGATTTACAAGAGTTAATGCATTCTGCAAGTCAAGTAACTAAACACACCTTGCACTGTGGTTTTGACACCCTACAAGCTTTTTGCAGGGCAGCAGTCACTGGATCTGTCATTAGAAGGCATGCATGTCTTAAGGAACAGCCCCTGCTGGATCACGTCAAATCTAAATTATTGGATGCCCCTTTGCACAAAGATAATTTATTTGGCACTTAGACAGAAGAGGTCTTAAAAAGATGGAAGAAAAAGCAAAATCTATGCAAACAGTTAAGTATTTTTTGCAGGTCCAGCCTGTAAGTTCAGCAGACATTGCCCCTCCAAACACTGGTCCTTTCCTGCTCCCAGTAAACTGGCCCAGTCTAGGCGCTGTGGAAGCAGACCCCCCAGATAACAGCCCCAGGGAATGCAGAGATCTAAGCAGTGGACTACCTCCACGTCAAAATCAGGGAGTTCTAAGCCACCCCCTTATGGTAAGAACTCACAATGACTCACCTCCTCCAGCCACTTCCTCTGCCCACCTTCACTTACCCCTAGGAGGAAAACTCTCCTTTTACTCAAGCACCTAGGCCACCATTACGAAGTACCACTGGGTTCTGAACATTGTGTCTCAGGGATACAGATTTTCCTTCCACACCCTTCCAACCCCAAAAGGGTTCCCAGATTTACCACCAAATCAGTGGGCAGAGACTCAAAAGCATATCCTTTCCCTGCTCTCTCTGAGGGCAGTAGGGCATGCTCCTGCAGAACAGATAGGCCAAGGTTTCTACTCCAAACTTTTTCTGGTGCTCTGAAAAGAGGGCACCTGGGGTCCCATTCTCGATCTATTCATTCTAAACACCTTCTTGGTGATCCCAAAATTCAAAATGCTCACCCTCCTGCAGTTGCTACCCATGCTGTCCAAGGATGCTTGGCTAGCCACCCTAGATCTAAAAGAGGCCGACCTCCACATTCCCATCAGGGAATCATGCAAGAAATATCTTTGTTTCAGGGCAGGATCTCAACACTTTCAGTTCTCTGCATTTCCCTTTGGCTTATCTGCTGCTCCCAGAGTTTTCACAAAATGTCTGGCTCCGGCCATTGCCTTTTGCAGACAAAGAAATATTCAGATTTACCCATACTTAGACGGCTGCCTTATTCAGGCAGACAGCCAGGAGAAGTTGCTCAAGCACCTGGCCTTTGTAAAGACACTACTAACCTCCCTAGGGTACACAATCAATGAAAAAAAATCCAAACGTGCCCACCCAAAGGATAATCTTCCTGGGAGAAAGTCTGGACACAGCTTCCTAGATGGCATACCGTACTCCAGAGAAACAAATTTTCCTGACAGCCTACTTCTCTCAACTAGCAACCAGGCCCCAGCTAACTGCAGGGAATATCCTGCAAGCTCTGGGGTTCATGGCATCTTGCATACTACTCATGCCATATGCCAGACTGCATATGAGAAAATTTCAATGGTACCTAAAGCGCATTTGGTGCTAACACTCTCAAGACCTGGAAACTCTTCTATGTATAATTCCTTGCCTCAGAAAAGATTTTCTTTGGTGGGCAGCAGCATGCTCCCGCAACAAGGGAATGCCTTTCTCCCCACCCCCCTCTGCCCAGACCCTCACCATAGACCCATCAGACTACGCTTGGGGTGCACACCTGGACGGCAGGTGCATACAGGGCCAATGGATCCCACAGCAAATCCCTCTGCACATCAGTCAAAAAGAGATGATGGCTGTGCAGCATGCCTTGATGGCTTTCAAGCCCCTTCTGTCTCCAGAGTTTCTCCTGATCAAAATAGACAACACCACTGTGATGTGGTACATCAGCTAGTAGGGAGAGACTCACTCCTACCCTCTATGCAGGCTGGCCATGACCCTTTGGCACACAGCCTCTGCCATGCAACTACCCCTGTTAGTACAATTCCTTCCAGGCTCTCTCAACTCTCTGGCAGACCAGTTAAGCAGAAATCTTATGGACCCACATGAGTGTCAACTCAACAGAAGTACCTTTACCCTAATAACTCAGAAATCAGGAACCCCGAAGGTCGACCTCTTTGCCTCCCACACCAAGCATCAGCTCAGCAAATTCTGCACCAGGGAGCATCACTGCACAGCTTGGAAAGTGGATGCCCTGTCTTTCCCCAGGTCACTCTATCGGTCTATGCCTTTCCTCCCCTACCTGTCATCCCCAGTGTACTGCTCAGAATAAGGGAGGAAAAACCAAGGACCATTCTTATAGCTCCAGACTAACCCAGAACCAATCTGCCAATCTCAGTAAACAGGTTCTGGATGTTATCCGTGAGGCCAGACATCCTAGCACCAGAAAGTCTTATGCTGATAAATGGAAAAGGTTCTGCACCTGGATCCAGGCTAAGGGAGCCAATACAGCACAGCCCTCCCTTCCTCTCATCCTGGATCACTTAGCTGACCTACTACACAGAGGCCTCTCTTTCTTCTCTATAAAAATTCAGGTCTCTGCTATTTCTGCTCATTTTCCCTCTGAGCAGCCTGTTTTCTCACACCCTTTGATCAAACGGTTCCTAAGAGGGACTAGCAACTTCAGGCCACCCAGAAGGGCACCAACACCAGCTTGGGACCTTAACTTTGTATTGGAAAGGCTCATTGTGCCCTCTTTTGAACCAGCTTCTCCCGCAGAGCTAAAATGTCTGTCCTGGAAGACAGCATTTCTTCTGGCCATCACTTCAGCCAGAAGAGTCTCTGAGCTACAGGCACTCATGGCTGTGGAACCCTTCGCCATCTTCCACGCAGACAGGGTATCCCTCTGAACTAACCCATCCTTCATGCCCAAGGTAGTGTCCAGTGTGGCTCTCAACCAATCCATTCATTTGCCTATCTTTTTTGCTAATCCCCAGAAAAAGGGGGAAAGGATTCTTCACTCTCTAGATGTGCACAGATAGCTCAGATTTTATCTGGACAGGACTAAATTTTTCAGGAAGTCTGATCAATTGCTGGTTAGCTTTGCTACAGGGGCAGAAGGCAAACCCATCTCCGAACAAACCATTTCCAAATGGATAGCACACTGCATCTATTTCTACAAACAGCAGGGAAAGCCTCCCCCCAAGGGGGTCAGGACACACTCCACCAGAGCAGCTTCCACCTCTGCAGCTTTCCTCAGAGGAGTCCCCACCAGGGGCACCCTGGATGCTGCCACCTGGACATATGTTCACACTTTTACCAGGCATTACCACCTACCTCTCTTCTCCAAATTCAGGGCAGGGTTTGCCTCTGCAGTCTTGCAGGGCATCCTAGCCAGCCCCTAGTTTTATTGACAGCCTCCACCCTTTTCCTCAGCTTTAGGAATCAACCCAAATGTGATGACTGCAACAGTGAAATATGAAGAACATAGTACAGTTGTGTACACTTCCCATAAATGTTGATGTTCGAGCGTATTCACTGTTGCAGTCCTGGTTTCCCTCTCTCCATCCCCCTTTCTTCTCTTTCTCCTTTTATTACCATTCTAAATTGTTGTTCTCCTTTCCTTACAAGGGACGTATTGGTATCTATTTTCCACTGGTGGGGTTTCTTCTACCAGAACCTGGACTCTTACTTAGGGGCTCCTGACAGGTTAGGGCAAGAAAAACTGATGTAATGGTGTCGTCTCCCTTACTTTATACTACTGATGACCTGACGTCAGTCCTCAAGTGACAGCAACTGACGCAGAAATACTAAGTCTCTGGTATTCGGGCTGGCTGAGGGCTACCCTGGCAGAGATAACCCAAATGTGATGACTGCAACAGTGAATACACTCGAACATATACATTTATGATAAATGTACACAACTGTACTTTAATCACTAGGGGTAATGTATAATTATTGACCATGGGATGAGTAAGGCCAAAATCTAACACCAAATGTGATAGGTTCATTCAAGCACCGAAGGGGAATTGGCTAGGCTTTAAATGGCCCGTAAGGGCAGCTAGACTGGTACATAACTTTGAACCTTTATAAGACATCAAGGAGATGCTAGCCCTGGTCAGCCACCTACAGGCATTCACTTGTGTGTGTCTTCCAAGGTTCTGGTAATTACAGTGAGCACTCTAATACCACAGTTATGCAGTATGCAAGCAGGGGACAAGCACTCTCATTAATGTTGTAGTCAAACTGTGATTGCATGGAATCTGCCATTTGAAACTTTCTACTACATCACAGCTCTTTAGCTTTAGATTTAGATGGACCTGTGTCAGACCAAAATGGTTTGCTAATTTAACTCTGCTACGGCTGTCATTGATATCTCTTGTTCTTACAAACAAACGCTCAGTCTTCTAGAGCAACAGCTGCTACAGCCATCTCCTTTAGGAATGCATCAGTGTAGTCCAGCTATCAAGCAGCCACCTGGATTTCTATCCGCACTTTTTCAAAGCGACATGAGCTGGGCACCAACTGTAGAATTTGGCCTGGTTTTAGTTAGTAACCGAATAGGTACATGTACAGTATTGTTAGGTATAGTTTAATTGGGATTGTAAATTAGACAGGATAAAATTTGAAATAAGAAGAAGTCTTGGTAATGGGGCTGTTACAAGTGCAGGACCACTGGTGGCAGGGTATCTGTGTTACAGGGAATTTAGTTGGCGGTCTTAATATGAGAAATGGCTAGTACAGTAAGTTGCTTCATCCAGTTAAGAGGCCAAGTTCCATACAGTTGTGTGTGCAGTCAATGAGATTAATTGCAAATCTGACAATTTTATTATAATATTGCTCCAATTTAGGTAGCTGAGAGAATTGCACATTAGTGAAAATTGGTGAGGAATACAGTATACCAGAGAGTACACAGGTCTTGCGTGCATATTCTGTTAGGAATGATTTCATTCTACAAAGAACTTCTTGTTTATGGTTAGTTTTTTGAATTGCATATTGGATGTGCTGATTGAATCATAATCTATAGTCTGATTTTATTCCCAGTAGATGTTCTTTGTGTTTCACTGTTGCAGTCATCACATTTGGGGTTATCTGCCTGCAGGTAGCCCTCAGCCGACCTGAATACCAGAGTCTTTGGATTTCTTCGTCGGATGTTGTCGCTTCTTCCCTGATGTCAGGTCGTCAGGGCTGTAAAACATGCCATTACATCAGTCTTTCTTGCCGTGCGGTGCCCGAAGCAGAAGCATTTTGCAAGTGCCGGTCGGCTGTCTCCTGAAATTTTCGTTTTTGAGTTTCAGACCCAAAGTCTTCAAAAAAGATAAGTACCCCATTGGGGGTCCTTTTTCTTGCTCCAACCAATGTCAGTAAAAGTTAACAGTTGTCTTACCTGTGGAAAGCAAATACCTCATAGAGATTTTCATTCTTACTGCATCCCTTGTTTAGGCCCAGACCACGATGTCCCTCGCTGTTGGTTTTGTGCCTTGTTCAATACCCGAACTATTTGTCGTCGGGCCATTTTTTGCAGCCAATTACTTTCGTACTCTATCTACGTGCTCCGAAATGGCTTTGTTAAGCCATCCAACTACCGATCTTCCGGAAAAACGTAAGGATAAAGACAGAGACAGACCACATAGGTCCAAAACTGCCAACTACGCTTCCGTTAAGCTAGTCGCCAGTCCGCCAGCACTCAGTGAGGTGCTTTTGCAGCCCCTGATACCCGCTACTTCAGATTCTCAGGCCTCTACTGAGACCCATTCGGAGTTGAGTATGCCGTGAGATGCTTCTTCGACTATGGAACCTGCCGATGTCTCTACCTTGGATGGTTTCAGAGCCGCTGTGCAGGCACCGGCTTCTGAGGGTGTATTCAGGCCTACAGACATTCATATTAAACTGACGCCATCGTTTCCATCTAGAAGTTATGAATTCCTCAGGCCAAAAACTCACACTACGCCTAGAAAACCAACGACCAAACTGCAGGCTCAGACCCATATGCCTCAAAAACAGTTGTTTAGAATGGCTGAAGACCTTATTACCTTAATTAGGGCAAGCCAGCCTTCCCATTCCAAGAGATCTGGAACTGATTTTGTTTCTGATTCTTCTGATCAGGAATCTGATATTTCAGCTCCTTCTGATTACCAGGATTTGCCCTTATCTACTTATGAGGATTCTGATGCAGAGGATTCCATTCCCTCTGCTTCCCCTCCGAAGATTTTTCTTTCGGTGAAACTTATATTTATTTTATTTATTTATTGACATTTATTAACCAGGTTTGTCCAACTGGGCTTGTGGCCCATTTTCAGTGGAGACCCGAGGAGAAAAGCTCCAGTAGTACATTTTAAACAATATTGATATAATAGCAGTTATAGAAAAAAGATTCACATATGTTGGGTTACATGCATAAAGTTAAAGTTGCATTAAAAAGAAGCTAAGTAACAATTTTACATTGATATAGTTCAATAGGTCAAAAAAAATCTTTGTATAAAATTATGCAAGTGCATAGTAGACACATTGGAGAGAGAGGTGTAATATGAGGTACTAAGTATGGTCCTTTTGAGGGTACATAAAGGGAAGGAAGACTAGGTAGAGTCATGGCAAGGGCAGGTTCTAGAATTGAAAAAATAAGCTTTTAGTTAATTTTTAAAGTGTGAGGTGTGGGAGATTGAACGTAAGTCAAGGGGAAGTTTGTTCCAAGCATGGGCAAGGGAGTGTTTGTAGAGTAGTTTGTCTACTGACCTTTTTGGGTGGTAGATATCAAGTAATTGTTGGTTAGAAGTATGGAGGGTCCGGGATGGGATGTAGATGGAGACTAAGGAAGATGGAGATGGACAGAAGGAGGGTTTATAAAGAATAGAGTGTAGCATATGAAACTGATAAGATAGCAGAAACTGGGGAAGTTCAAGCCATTGAAGAGAGTTTAAAGAAATGCAGTGGTGTGAGTTGTATGGGGAGTTAGTGATGAATCTGGCTATTTTATGGTAAGTCTGTTGGAGTTTGTTTAGAGTGGAGGCCTGGATATTGGTAAGAACTGGGGAGGCATATAAGAGAAAAGGGAGGAGGAGTGCCTGGCCCAGGGTAAGTCCAGATTCAGGGGTTAGGTATTTTTTGTTCCGATATAGCAGACCTAGTTTCTGATGTTCTTCATCTCACATTGCTGCAGTCCTTACATATGGGTAGTCCGCTGTCCTCGGTCGGCCCGAATACCAAAGTATTAGGCTGACGTCGGTCAAGGCGCCTAGAACTGACATCAGGACGTCAGGGTACAAAAGCGCATGACCGACGTCATATCCTCAGTCTTTTTTGCCGCATGGTCCGATGCAGAAGCAGCGTTGCAAGTGCCGTTCGGCGTTCTGAAATTTTTCGAGTTCGGAGTTTCAGACCGAATCCAAGTTGGCTAAGTACCCGTTGGGAATATTTTGTTTTTCTTGCCTCAGTTTATTACCGGATGTCAGAAAAAGTGAATAATTGTATTTCTTGTGAGAAACAGATACCGCATAGGGATTATCATTCTTTGTGTATTCCTTGTTTGGGGCCTGAGCACGACGTAGTCGGGTGTCGCTTTTGTGCTAGGTTTAATAAGCGCACTATTAAGCGAAGATTGGATTGTGCTAGGCTAGTCTTCGGCAAGCGGTGCAATTATAATATGCCGTCGGATACTCCGACGCCCGCTTCCACGAAGAAGCGCAAAGACAAAGTGGTTAAACCTAGGCAGGATGAGTCGTCCGTTCCGGACGCCAGTTCTTTAGAGGTTTCAGTGGAACCGGTGGCACCGGCGGAGGCTTCTCTGGAGTCTCCGGGGGAGACTTTGATTTTGCAGGATGTGGCCTCTCAGGAGGCAGGTCAGGCTGAGGGGGCTTCTCAGATTACTGTACTCCCTTCCCTTCCCAGGGTGGTTAGGCCCTCTCCTTCTGTTTCCAAGGCTTCTTCCAGAGGCAGGCCAGGTTTGTCTTCGGTTGGTGTCAGTCCTAGTTCTGCAGGGTCTGTACCTAAGAAGCACATGCTTAAGATGGCAGAAGATTTGATTACTCTGATTAGAGGTTCTATGCCCCCTCCTGATAAGAGGCCTAGGGTAGAGCCAGAGTTGGAAAGTTTTGAACAAGCTTCAGATGATTCAGAGTCTTCGGCTGAAGACATGCAGGAATTCATACCTTACTCTGATTCTGATGCAGAAGATTCCACTCCTTCTGCTTCACCACCAGAGGATTTTTCTTTTTCAGAGACACTTCATTCTATGAGGGAACATTTTAAGTGGGAAGGTCAGGACTTCTCTGATTCACGGAAAAGGCTAAGGGAATTTTTGTTTTTACCCCAGCATAGGCCCTTAGCTATTCCCCCTGTTCTGGATGTTGTGCAAGATGTGTTTTCAGAGGCTTCCCTTAATCCTGATTCTCTGCCTCCTGCGCCAGTTAAACCTGATAGGTATTACAGGGTGCCTGAGGCTCATAAATATCTCAATAAGAATCCCAGGGCGGATCCAGAAACTATTAGCCAGGGACCTAAGGGTGTCAGGGCCTCTGTTGTCAAGAATCCAGTTCCTCTAGATAAAGAGGCTAGAGCTTTGGATAGATGGGGAAAAAAGGTTTATACCTCTTCTATCTTGGCAATGAGAGCTTTGAATTGCCAATTTCATATGTTGAAATATCAGAATTACCTTCTTTCTCAGTTGAAATCAAAGGTGGATGCTCTGGCAGAAGGAATTGAGTGTAAAGAGTTACAAGATTTGGTACATGTCTCTGAACAGGTGGGAAAGCATTCTTTGCAGTGTGGTTTTGATGCTTTGCAGGCTTCTTCTAGGGTGGCTGCCACTGGTTCAGTGCTTCGCAGGCACGCCTGGCTTAAGGATCAGAATTTATCTGACCATGTTAAGACAAGGATTTTGGATGCCCCTTTACAGTCTGAAGTGTTGTTTGGTCCTCCGGTGGAGTCAGTCTTGAAAAAAATGGAAGACAAGGCTAAGTCTATGCAGACTGTTAAGGATTTTTTGCAGGTTCAGCCTCCGAAGTTTAGTAGGAATTGGCCTACTAAGGGGTGGGACGTATCCTTCCTCTGATTCTCAGTCTAGAGGTAGATCTAGACGTGGTAGGGGCAGAGCTCAGAGTACCTTCAGGCCTAGAACATGGAGTTCACCTGCACAATCTTCAAGTGAGGGCAGGGGCCAGTCCTTTCGTAAACAGGCCCAATGACCTACTCTTTCAGCTGCCAGATCCTTCTTGCCTGGCAGCACCTTTGGGAGGAAGGTTGGCACTCTTCAAGGAAAATTGGCTTTTAGTTACCCAGGACAAATGGGTATTGGATATCATACACCAAGGTTACAAGTTTTATTTCCATACCTTGCCTCCTTTCAAGGGCATGCCAGACGTTCCTCCTCAGCAAAGACTGGAGGCTCACAAACAGATTTCTCAACTACTTCAAATAGGAGCTATACAACCGGTCCCTCTGTCAGAAGTGGGCCTAGGATTTTATTCTCGCCTGTTTCTAGTACCAAAGAAAGGGAACACGTGGAGACCAATTTTGGATTTATCTATCCTCAACACATATCTGGACATTCCAAAGTTCAAAATGTTGACGTTGCAACAGCTTTTACCTCTGCTAGGCAAAGATCACTGGATGGTGACTCTGGATCTCAAAGAGGCTTATCTACATGTTCCTATCAGGTCCAGTTGCAGAAAATATCTGCGTTTTCGGGCTGGGACTTTTCATTATCAGTTCTCTGCATTGCCCTTTGGCTTATCTACTGCGCCCAGAGTGTTCACAAAGGTTCTGGCTCCAGTGGTAGCTTTCTTCAGGCTAAAAGGAATACAGATTTATCCTTATTTGGACGATTGCCTGATTCTGGCTCAAGAAAAGGACGAACTTCTTCATCATCTACAGTATGTGATGGCAGTGTTAAGATGCCTAGGGTATTCTGTGAACGAAATAAAGTCCAGTCTAGTACCCTCTCAGGACATGTGCTTTCTGGGTGTGAGACTGAATACAGCATCCCAGATGGCCTTTTTGACCCCGGACAAACAAAAGAATCTTTCTCTGTATTTCCATCAATTGTCTCGTCAGTCCAGGCTGACTGCAAGGACAGTCCTTCAAGCCTTGGGGTTCATGGCATCTTGTATTCTGGTACTTCCCAATGCCAAACTGCATATGAGGAAGCTACAATGGTATCTCAAAAATGTATGGACACAGCACTGCCAAGATCTGGACACTGTCATTCAGTTAATACCTTGCATTCAAAAGGAATTTTTGTGGTGGGCTCAGGAATGTCACCTAAACAAGGGACTCTCTGTGACCCGACCAGAGGCGAGTCAGATTCTAACGACAGATGCCTCAGACAAAGCTTGGGGAGCTCATCTAAATGGAAAATGGGTACAAGACACGTGGCCTGCCAGACTTCAACATTTACATATCAACTTGAAGGAGATGTTAGCAGTCCAGTTTGCATTGATGGCTTTCAAGGAATTACTTCTCCCAGGGCAGGTGTTGATTCAAACAGACAACACAACTGTCATGTGGTACATCAACAAGCAAGGGGGGACACATTCTTACCCTCTATGCAGACAAGCAATGATTTTGTGGGAGACGGCTCTCAGTTTACAGTTAAATCTTCAGGCAAGGTTTCTGCCAGGAGCACAGAACTCCTTAGCAGATGTGTTGAGCAGACAAATAATGGATCCCCACGAGTGGAAATTGGATCCTCATGTATTTCAAAAATTGACAGTGTTATGGGGAACTCCAGACATAGATCTGTTCGCTTCTCCACTAAATTACCAGTTGCCAAAGTTTTGCACAAAAGGTTTCATCCCACAGCTTGGAAAGTGGATGCTCTATCATTCAGTTGGAGCAATCTTCACGTCTATGCCTTTCCACCTCTGCCTCTCCTCCCAAAGGTACTCCTAAAGGTCAGACAGGACAAGCCAACCATGATTTTAATAGCTCCGGATTGGCCTCGACAGCACTGGTACCCATTACTGAGGAGTTTGGTACGAGAGCCTCCATGGCCTTTGCCTTCGATTCCACACCTGCTGTCTCAGGAGAACAGTCGCTTACTCAATGTCAAACTTCAGTCTCTGCATCTAACAGCCTGGCATATTCTGTTCTAGACCCTGCAGGGTCTCAGCTACCACAACAGGTTCTGAATGTTATTTTGGAGGCCAGAAGGCCTAGTACAAGGAAAGTTTACGCTGATAAATGGAGGAGATTTTTAATTTGGTGTACAGCAAAGGACTTTGATGTTTCCAATCCTAATTTAAGTGTTTCTCTTCAATACCTTACTGAGTTATTGGACAAAGGTTTGTCCTTCTCCTCTATTAAGGTTCATGCTGCAGCCATTTCTGCTCACTATGACTGTGATCCACCATTATTTTCTCATCCTTTGTTTAAGCAATTCCTTAGAGGGGCAAAGAATATAAGACCCCCGTGAGCTCCTACTCCTGCTTGGGATCTCAATTTTGTGTTGGAGAAACTCACTCTACAACCTTTTGAGCCTGCAGCTACTGTCAAATTGAAATATTTATCATGGAAGACTGCATTTTTGTTGGCCATTACTTCTGAGAAGGGTTTCTGAATTACAGGCCCTTATGGCAGTTGAGCCTTTCGTAATTTTCCATAAGGATAGAGTATCTTTACTAACCCTTCCTTTATGCCTAAAGTGGTTTCTAGTGTGGCTTTAAACCAAACTATTCATTTGCCTACATTTTATGAAAACCCCCAAAATAAAGGGGAAAAGATTTTGCACACTTTGGATATACACAGGCAGTTGCGTTATTATTTGAGCAGAACTAAAGGGTTCAGGCAGTCTCAGCAGTTGTTTGTTTCTTTTGCTTTGGGTTCTCAGGGCAAACCTGTTTCAAAACAAACTATTTCTAAGTGGATTGGTTTTTGTATTGCCTTCTGTTACTCCCATCATGGTAAAGAGGTTCCAGCTGGGATCAGGCCTCATTCCACTAGGGCTACTGCCACTTCTACAGCCTTTTTAAGGGGGGTGGCTACTAAGGATATTTTGGAAGCAGCTACTTGGAGTTCAGTGCATACTTTTTCCAAGCATTATCACCTTCCACTTTACTCTAAATCTAGGGCTGGTTTTGCCACTGCAATTTTACAGGGCATTTTGGCAGCCCCTAATGCTTTATAGTTTTGCCAACCTCCCTTACCTCTGCTTTGGGATTCTACCCATATGTAAGGACTGCAGCAATGTGAGATGAAGAACATAGTACAGTTTTGTACCTACCATAAATGTAGATGTTCGAAGATCCACATTGCTGCAGTCCAGTTAACCCTCCCTCCTTCCCCTCTATAGTTTGAGTTTGGGGTGGTTGTCTGGTTTGCATTGTTATTTTGTAAATATTGTATATATTGTTAATATAGGGGTGGTTGAATGTTCTTTTCTGTTTTTTGGCTATGGCCTTTCTTTTTGGGGCCTACTGACATCTGGGGCAAGAAAAGACTGAGGATATGACGTCGGTCATGCGCTTTTGTACCCTGACGTCCTGATGTCAGTTCTAGGCGCCTTGACCGACGTCAGCCTAATACTTTGGTATTCGGGCCGACCGAGGACAGCGGACTACCCATATGTAAGGACTGCAGCAATGTGGATCTTCGAACATCTACATTTATGGTAGGTACAAAACTGTACTTTTTTTTTTTTTTTTTTATACATTGGAGTATGTGTAGGTTGAACTTTAGTTCATCATCGATAATGACCCCTAGGAGTTTTGTGTGGGTGTCAGGTTGGATAGTTGTATTGTTAGAAGATGTAATAAAAAAGGAGGTTTTGTGATGAGAAAGAGCACGGGGAAGGAAAAGTAGGAGTTTGGTCTTTTTTGGGATTTAGGATCAATAGGTTGTGAGAGAGCCATTGTTCAGTGGATAGTAGGGCTTGTTAGGTCAGGGAGTGTAGTTCAGGAATGTTATTTGAGATGGATATAAGTGTGGAGTCATCGGCATACTGAATAAGGGAGGATTCTTTGCATGAGGTGTAAAGATCATTGGTGAAGATGTTAAACAAAAGGGGTCCCAAGATGGAGACTTGGGGAGCACCAGTGGAGATGGGAAGGAAAGGTGAGGAGGATGAGAGCCATTTGACAGATTGTTCCCTGCCAGATAGGTAATTATTAAACCAGGCAAGTGTGGAGGAGGGGGATAGGTGGAGATTTGCGAGTTTGGATAGTAGTAGTAGAGGATGAGAGACAGTATTGAAGGCTTTGGAGAGATCTAGGAAGAGACAGGAAATTAGTTTATTTTTGTCTAGGGCCTCTGCAATGATATGAGTGAAGGAGAGGAGGGCAGTGGTGGTGCTGTGGTGAGGACAAAATCCATGTTGGGTAGAGGTAAGTGGTGTGTGAGAAGGTGATTGAGAAGCTGTGAGTGAATACATTTTTCTAATATCTTGGAGAGGGGAGGCAGAATGGTAATGGGTCAGTAATTTGAGGGGTCAGTGGAGTTTCCTCCTTTATGAAGAGGGATAGTGAAGAAAGATTTCCAAAGGGTGGGGACAGTTGATTCTAGAATAGATCGATTAATTAGTATAGATATAGGATAGGCAATTGAGTCAGCAGCAAGCTTGAGGAATGTAGGAGATAAATTGTCAGTGGAAGGAGAGCAAGGTTTTAGCTCGAGTAGTAGAGATTTTATGTAAGTAATGGGAAATGGCTCAAAATAAATCAAAGTTGTGTTAGTGGGACTTGGAGGGGTGGGTGTCAAAGTAGAGTTTGGCTTAGAGGTTACCAGATTTTGGATGGAAGAGATGAAGTGTTTATTCAGGAGGGTAGCTGTTTCCTGAGAGGAAGAGTTAGGGTATGGGGGGGGGATTAGAGGGCTTTCCAGGATAGAGGATGATGTTGTGATTTGACCAAAATATTCGAGGATTGGATTTGTTGTTAAGCTGAGCAGAGCTATAGTATAACTTTTTGTCATTAGTTGTATGTTTTTTTTGCAAGGTTCCTCAGTTTCCTGTATTTTGAAGAAAAGGTGGTGGTTTAGTTTTAGTCCAGGTTTTCCAAGCACAATCTCTTTGTTTCATAAGGGACCTAATCTCTTTGGAGAGACAGGGAGCATGATTTGATTTTACTCTGATCTTCCTAGAGGGAGCTAAGGAGTTTAGAGTATTCAGGAAGATGCTATTGAAAGTACTTACAGCATCGTTTAGGGGGAGGTGTTTTAAGATGGACCAATCTATGTTGTGGAGAATGGAGTTAAAATGGGATGAATTGAAAGTTGATAGTTTTCGATGGTCTTTGATAAGTTGGGGTTTAGGAATATGGGAGTAGTGTGTTAAGATGGCGGTAGGGAGATGATCACTGAGGGAGTCAGGTAAGGTGGCAGGATTGTCGTATTGGTGGGGGGAATTGGTAAGGATCCAGTCTATGATGGAGCTGGAAGTGGAATTTTATGGGCAGTGGGAGATGTTATAAGTTGGTGGAAGTCGTGTAGGTGGATACTGAGTTGGGGGGAGTCAGTTGTGAGTTTGGGCCAATCAATGTTGACATCACCAAGGATAAGTGTCTCATATGGTATGTTGTGGGAGAACCAGGATAGGATGTTTTCAAAAATGGGCAGATTGTTACCAGGAGGAAGGTAGATAGAGGCAATTGCAAGTTTTTTGTGGGGATTCAGATGGCAGTTAAGGATGAGGATTTCAGCTGGGAGGAACTCAGGAATTGGGGAAGGGTATGGTGAGAGGTTAAGAATGTTTGAGTAGTGGATGGCCACACCACCACCTTTTTTTACAGGTCTCTCATATCAGAAGATATTATAACCTGGTGGGAGTATTTCACTATTTGAGATTTGTGGCTTGAGCCAGGTTTCAGATAGGGAGAGGATGTGAGGGGTATTGAGAGCTATCCATGAGTGCAGCTCAGTGACTTTATTTGCTAGACTCTGAATATTCTGAGTAATAACCTTTGCATACTCTTAGGGAGCATTTCCACTGGGAAAGCCAGGATTACTCCGAGTCCAAAAAGAGACTTATGGAATTTTTACTCCTGCCTCAACACAGCCCTTTAGCTATCCCTCCTGTTCTGGACATTGTAGATGATGCTTTCTTGGAATCTAGCCTTAGCACAGACACTTTGCCTCCAGCTCCCAGAAAACCTGACGGGTACTACAGAGTACCTGACTCTCACAAGTTCCTCTGTAAGAATCCTTCTGCGGATCTAGAGACCATTTCCCAAGGACCAAAAGGCATTAAGGCTACTACTGCCAAAAATCCTACCCCCTTCTGATAGAATTCTAGATCCTTAGAAAGATGGGGGTAAGAAGGTATACACTTTTGCTGCTTTGGCCATTAGGGCTTTAATTGCCAGTTTCATATGTTAAAGCGTCAACAGCATATTGTGGGACTACTTAAACAAAAAATGATGTTGATTCCTGACTGTGCTGAACACAAATGTATTTTTGACGCTTTAGAAGTATCTTGCAGGGCTGCTGTCACTGGGTCTGTACTTAGAAGGCATGCTTGGCTTAAGGAACAAAACTTGCCAGATCATATTAAAGCTAAATTACTGGATGCTCCCTTAAACCAAGACTGCCTTTTTGGTAACAAAGTAGAAGTCCTCAAAAGGATGGAGGAAAAAGCTAAATCTATGCAAACTGTTAAAGATTTCCTACAAGTACAGCCTCCTAGAATTTCCTACAAGTACAGCCTCCTAGATTCAGTAGGCATTGGCCTTCAAAGAACTGGTCCTTTCCAGTCCCTTCCAGGCCTTCTCAGTCCAAACCCAGAAACAGCAGACCACCTAGGCTATAGTCTCAGGCTACGCACAGATCTAAGCAGTGTGGGGCTCCTACTTCCAAAGTAGGGAGTAGTAAGCCACCCCCTACGGAAAAATGTCACAATGACTTAGCCTTAACCCTTCCAAGCCCTGCTCAACTACCTGCTCCATTAGGAGGAAAGCTTGCCCTGCATGCAAAAAACTGGGAACTCATTACCCAGGATAAATGGGTTTTGAACATAGTTTCCCAAGGATACAGATTCCACTTCCACACACTACCAACCCCCAATGGTTGGCCAGACCTACCCCCAAATCAATGGGCAGAGGCCCAACAGCAGGTTCTCTCTCTCTTCTCAGTATCAGGGCTATTCAGCCTGTCCCAGCAGAACAAAGCGGAGAAGGTTTTTATTAAAGACTTTTTCTGGTACCCAGAAAAGATGACTCCTGGCGTCCTATCCTGGACCTCTCTATTCTTAACACCTTTCTGGTGGTTCCAAAATTCAAAATGATAACTCTTCAACAGCTTTTTCCTGTGCTAACCAAGGATGCCTGGCTGGCAACCCTAGACTTAAAGGAAGCTTACCTGCACATCCCAATAAGAGGATCCTGCAGACAATACCTACGTTTCAGGGAGGGCTGCATGCACTTACAGTTCTCTGCACTTTCCTTTGGCTTATCTACTGCGACCAGGGTGTTCACAAAGTGTCTAGCTCCAGCCATTGCATTTTGCAGGCAGAGAAATATTCAACTTTACCCATACTTGACAATTGTCTCATTCAGGCAGAAAGCCAGGACTTGCTATTACAACACCTGGCATTCATAAAGAAACTTCTAACCTCACTGGGGTACACCATCAACGAAAAGAAATCTCACCTAGTACCCTGCCAACAGATTGTATTCCTGGGAGCAGGCTTGAACAAGCTTGAACACAACTTCCCAGATGGCATTCCTCACTCCGGAGAAACAAGTTTGTGACAACCTACTTCAAACTTTTGGCCACAAAACCCCAGCTGTCTGCAAGAAAAATACTACAAGCTCTGGGATTCATGGCCTCTTGCATTCTACTTATTCCATATGCAAGACTAGATATGAGGAAACTCCAATGGTATCTAAAAAGCCTACGGTGTCAACATTCTCAGGACCTGCAAATGATGATTTCTATCATTCCTTGTATGAAAACAGAGTTCCTTTGGTGGGCAGAGGCCTGCTACCACAACAAGGGACTCCCTTTCACTCTACCCCTTGTCACCCAAACCCTAACAACATATGCATCAGACTATGCATGGGGGGCTCACATGACAGGGCAGTACATTCAGGGCAAATGGAACCCGAAACAGATGCACCTGCATATCAGTCAAAAACAAATGTTAGCTGTACAGAATGCTCTGACAGCCTTCCAAGACTGTATTCTTCCAGGACCAGTATTGATAAAGACAGACAACACCACAGTTATGTGGTACATAAGCAGGGGGGAACTCACTCGTACCCTCTCTGCAGACTAGCCAGTGCTCTGTGGAACACAGCCTTGAGCTACCAAGTACACCTACAAGTACAATTCCTGCCAGGCAAACTAAATTCACTGGCAGACGACTTAAGCAGAAATCTCATGGACCCACACGAATGGAAACTAGAGCCCAAAATGTTCAAACTCTAGAGGAACAAATGGGGGACTCCAGAGGTAGACATGTTTGCCTCTCAGAACTACCCATTGAACAAATTCTACACAAGAACTCCCCACAGTCAAGCTTGGAATGTGGATGCTCTGTCCTTTACCTGGGAAAGCCTCTCCATTTATGCCTTTCCTGCTCTGCCTGTCCTCTTGAAGGTTCTACTAAAGATCAAACAGGACAAGCCAAGGACAGTACTGATTGCACCAGACTGGCCACGCCAGCACTGGTACCCCCTCTTGCGCAGTGTGACACTGCTACAACCATGGCACCTGCCTCAGACACCTTCCCTGCTGTCCCAGCAGGCGGGCCAGATTCTGCACCCTCAGCTTCAAATCCTGAACCTTGCAGCCTGGCTAATTCCTTGAGCTCTACTCCAGCATCCCTCAGTAAGCAGGTGCCGGATGTCATTATGGAGGCAAGGAGGCTTAGTACTAGAAAATTCTATGCTGAAAAGTGGAAACGATACTGTTCCTGGAGCCAGGCTCAGGGGATGGGCACAACGGTGCCCAGCTTACCTCATATTCTAGAGTATTTAACAGAAATGCTCCACAAGGGCCTATCCTTCCTGTCAATTAAAGTTCATGCCTTTGCCATTTCAGCACATTATAATACTGAGCCACCCCTCTTCTCTCACCCCTTGCTAAAACAATTCCTTAGAGGGGCCAAAAATTTAAGACCCCCCCCCCCCCAGGAGAGCTCCCACTCCAGCCTGGGACCGTAATTTTGTATTGGAAAAGCTCACTTTTCCCCCTTTTGAGCCAGCTGCAACAGCAGAGTTGAAATTCCTTTCTTGGAAAACAGCCTTCCTTCTAGCCATCACTTCAGCAAGAAGAGTTTCTGAATTACAGGTCTTCATGGCAGAGGAACCCTTCATTATCTTCCATGGGAATGGGGTTTCCCTCAGGACTAATCCTTCCTTTATGCCCAAGGTGGTGTCTAGTGTGTGGCCCTAAATCAGTCCATTAATTTGCCTACTTTTTTCCCTAATCCACAAAACAAAGGGGAACAAATACTCCACTCTCTGGACATGCACAGACAACTTAGATTCTCTTTGGACAGAACTAAGCCTCTCAGAAAATCTGAACAGCTGCTAATTGGCTTTGCTGCAGAGGCAGAGGGGAAGGCCATTTCAAAGCAAACCATTTCCAAATGGATAGCCCATTGCATTCATTTCTGCTACAAGCACCATGGAAAACATACCCCACGGGGGATAAGATCACATTCCACCAGGGCTGCATCTACCTCTGCGGCATTTCTCACAGGAGTCCTTGCTAGGGACATCCTAGAAGCTGCTACCTGGAGCTCTGTACATACCTTCACCAAGCATTACCACATGCCTACCTTTTCTAAATTCAGAGCTGGATTTGCCACTGCAGTCTTGCAGGGCTTAATAGCTGACCCTAATGCTCTTTAACTTCCTTCTCCCTTCCTTAGCTTTGGGAATCAACCCAACTGTGATGACTGCAACAGTGAAACACGAAGAACATAGTACAGATGTCCTTCAAGAATGCAACTGCAGTCATAACATATGGGTTGTCCTGCCTCAGGCAGCCCTCGGTCGGCCGGATTCCAAAGTCTGGGTCCGACGTCGGCTGATGTCGCATTTCTCTCCGACGTCAGAGTACATAAGCATCAGCCGACGCCATCTTCTTCAGTCTTTCTTGCTGCGCGGTGCCCGAAGCAGAAGCAGTTCGCAAGTGCCGGTCGGTCAGCTCCTGTTTTCTTCGAATCCAAAGTCATCAAAAAAGCTAAGCACCCCATTGGGGACCTTTTCTTGCCTCAGCTGATGTCAGAAATTACTGAAAAAGTAAATAATTGTTTGTCTTGTGGTAAACAAATACCTCATAAGGATTTCCACTCTTACTGCCTTCCTTGCCTTGGCCCAGACCACGACGTCTCGGCCTGTGCCGCCTGTGCTCGCTTCAATAAGCGCACTCTCAGGCGCCGGGCGGAGTTCGCTGAAGACTTTTTCGGCGAAAAATTCAATTATACAATGCCGTCGGAACTACTGACATCGCAGACTCCCAAGAAACGAAAAGACCGGGACCGACATCCTCGGCCCGCGTCTTCCACCGACACCACGCCAAAACCTACCGCGAGTGCTCCGGTTCCCTCTGAGGTGGTTATTTCACCGCTCCGAACCGAAGACACCACATTACCGATACCTCCGATACCAGAGACCACACCGACGCCAGTTATTGATTTTCCTCCGGATACTGAAACCGAGGAAATGCCCGAGACCATTGCTGTGGATAAGGTCACTCCTGCACGTGGAGCTGCTAGGCCTCCCATGTCCATGTCTATCAAGGCCTTCACACGTGCTAAGGCAGCCAGCAAGACCAAGCACCTTACTGCTAAAGCCTTACCTCAACCTACTCCTGAAACACAAATCATGACTATGGCCGCAGACTTAATTTCCATGATCAGAGGTTCCCAGGCCCATCCAGAGAGAGGATCCCAGCCTCCTTCTGATAAGAGGCCCCGGGTTGAACCCTCTGACCCTCTCCCTCCAGATGAAGATTCTGAGGACTCTGTTCACTCCGATGGCCAGGAAGAGCCCTTCCAGACCTATGAGGACTCAGATGCAGAGGATTCCATCCCCTCGGCCTCCCCTCCTGAGGATATTTCTTTTGGGGAAGTTCTGCATTCCATGAGGGAACATTTTAAGTGGCAAGGCCAGGAATTTTCTGAATCCAGAAAGTGCCTTTGAACCTTCCTTAAAAAGCCCCAACACAGGCCCTTAGCTATACCTCCTGTGCTTGATGTTTTGGATGATCTATACTCTGACTCCAGTGTTACCCCTGATACTCTTCCTCCTGCTCCTGCCAAGCCTGACAGGTACTATAGGGTCCCAGAAACACATTCTCATTTCTTTAGGGCCCATGCTGTTGATTTAGAAACTATTTCTCAGGGACCTAAAGGGGTTTCAGCATCCACCTCCAAAAATCCTTTGCCTTCCAACAGGGAAGCTAGGTCATTAGAGAGATGGGGGAAAAAGGTCTACACCTCCACTACTTTATCTATGAGAGCTCTCAATTGTCTCTTTCATATGTTTCAATATCAGGATTACCTGTTAGATGATTTACAGAAAACATTGGCCTCTCCTGAACCTTTAGATAGGAAATCTTTACAGGAGGCTGTACATAATTCTCAGCAAGTTAGTAATCACTTTCTGCAGTGTGGATATGATGATTGGAAGCTTCATGTAGGGCAGCTATGACAGGGGCGGTTATTCGTAGACATGCATGGTTAAAAGAACAACCTCTACCAGATCATGTTAAGGCAAAACTTCTTGATGCACCCTTGGAAAAGAACAAGCTTTTTGGTGCTAATGCTAAAGATGTGTTAAAGTCCATTGAGGAAAAAGCCAAGTCAGTTCAGACAGTCAAAGATTTCCTCCAGGTTCAGCCTCCCAGATTCAGCAGAAATTGGCCTTCTAAAAACTGGTCCTTTCCTAATCCTGAAAGATTTCAAAGGGGTAAAAACAGGCGTGGCCGAGGAAGAGGGCAATACAGAGGTTCCTACAGGGGATGACAGTGGCAGCCAACAAACCAAAGAAGTGACGCAGGGGTTTCTCCTGCCCCACAGGGACAATCTCAATGACTTTCCTCTACTTCCGCTGACCAAGGAGCAAACAGAAGCTCCTTTGGGCGGAAAATTATCTCTGTTTTCAGACAGTTGGCACAGATTGACAAAGGACAAATGGATTTTGGACATTATAGACCAAGGTTACAGGTTCCACTTTCATACCTTACCAAGAAAACAAGGCATGCCAAACCTACCACAAAACCAGAGGGCAGAGGCTATCAAGCAAATTTCTCTGCTTGCTCAGATCAAAGCAATAGAAAAAGTTCCACAACAAGAACAAGGCCAGGGGTTTTACTCAAGACTGTTCCTTGTTCCAAGAAAAGAAACTCACTGGAGATCAATACTGGATTTGTCCGCATTAAACACTTTTCTCATGGTACCAAAGTTCAAAATGCTGCCACTACAGCATCTCCTTCCCATGCTGGGCAAGGGGTCTTGGCTGATTACTCTGGACCTCAAGGAGGCATACCTGCATGTCCCTATCAGACACAGCTGCAGAAGATACCTCAGATTTCTTGCAGGGCCAGAGCATTATCAATTCTCAGCATTGCCATTTGGCTTATCTACTGCGCCCAGAGTATTCACGAAATGCCTGGCTTCAGTAATTGCTCATTGCAGGCTCCAGGGGGTCCAAATTTACCCGTACCTGGACGACTGCCTCATACAAGCGGACGACAAACTGATTTTGACAAAAAACTTGAATTATGTCATACAATTGCTACAGGCTCTGGGATACACAGTCAACTTTCAAAAGTCAAGACTTCAGCCATCCCAGCAAATAACCTTCTTAGGAGCCAAACTAGACACAGCCTCTCAAATGGCTTACCTGACAGTAGACAAACAAAAGAAGTTAACTCATTATTTTAAAGGTTTGGCAAAGCTCACCCAGATGACTGCAAGGAGATTCCTACAGGCCCTGGGTTACATGGCATCCTGCATTCTCCTGGTTCCATTAGCAAGACTACACATGAGAAAGCTACAATGGTACCTAAAAAGCTTATGGTCTCAGCACAGCAACAACCTGGAGACAACCATACCGCTCATTCCATGCCTACAGAAGGAATTTCTATGGTGGGCCTTGGTAAGCCAGGCAAACACGGGTATGTCATTCAAAAAATCTCAGATAACACAGACCATGACCACAGACTCCTCAGACCTTGGATGGGGGGTGCACATGGAGGGCAGATGTATTCAAGGACAATGGTCTCCAAAGGAAACACATCTGCATATCAACCAAAAAGAAATGCTGGCAGTAATGCATGCCATCGAGGCCTTTCGACAACAACTTCAGCAAGGCCACCTACTAATACGGACAGACAACACCACTGTGATGTGGTACATAAACAAGCAGGGGGCACCCATTCTTACCCCCTTTGCAGACTGACAATGAATCTTTGGGAAAAATCACTGAGCCTAAACATACAGTTGCAATCCCAGTTTGTTCCAGGCAAAGACAATGTGCTGGCGGACAGCCTAAGCAGGAATTTCCTAGACCCCCACGAGTGGAGGTTACATCCAGAAATCTTCCTACGACTCACCTCAACATGGGGCAGGCCAGAAGTAGACCTATTTGCCTCCCACCTCAATCATCATCTACAAAAGTTCTGTTCAAGGACATATCATCCACAAGCATGGAAAACAGATGCTCTCTCATTCAACTGGAACTTCCTAAAAATCTATGCATTCCCACCTCTGCCACTGATGACCACAGTATTACTAAAGATCAAAGCAGAGAAGCCCAAGGGAATCCTAATAGCTCCAGACTGGCCAAGACAGCACTGGTACCCACTTCTACGGAGCATATGTCACAACAAAAAGTGGGCCCTTCCCCAATGGCCCCAGCTTTTGACTCAACACAACTTCAAGACAGTACATCCCAACATTCAGACGCTGTAGCTAACAGCTTGGGAGATCCCATGAATAACCTCAATCTATCTCTCTCCAAGGAAGTTCAGAGGATACTAACAGAAGCCCGAAGACATCCACCAGAAAGGTTTACTCAGCAAAATGGAAGAGATTCAGCATTTGGAATACCACCAAGGGTCATGATGCATCATTATTGAACATTCCACTCATTCTGGAATATTTGGCAGATATGCTACAGAATGGACTCTCATATTCTTCCATAAAAATACATGCTTCAGCTATTTCAGCTAGATATAACACTGATCCACCCGTGTTTTCACATCCTTTGTTAAGGCAATTCCTTAGGGGAATCAAGAATATAAAGCCACCAACAAAGGCTCCAGTACCAGCTTGGGACCTCAACTTTGTCCTAGAAAAACTGACGCTACCTCCCTTTGAGCCAGCAGCTTCTGTGGACTTACAATTTCTCTCATGGAAGACAGCTTTCCTGTTGGCAATTACCTCAGCAAGAAGGGTTTCGGAACTACAGGCCCTAATGGCAATACCACCGTTCATAATCTTTCACAGAGACAGGGTCTCCTTACGAACCAACCCTACCTTTATGCCAAAAGTGGTATCTAGGGTTTCTTTAAATCAAGCCATTCACCTGCCTACTTTCTTTCCCAACCCTGAGAACAAAGGGGAAAGACTGTTGCATACCTTGGACATTCACAGACAACTTTGCTACTACCTGGACAGAACCAAGACCAGTAGGAAGTCTGATCAGTTTTTTGTAGCTTACGCCCCTAGAGTACAAGGAAAAGCAATTTCCAAACAGACTATTTCAAAATGGATTGGACATTGCATCAGATTCTGTTATTCCTTCCATGGAAAGAGTGTACCAGCCAATGTCAGACCACACTCCACCAGAGCTACAGCCACCTCAACAGCATTCTTAAGAGGGGTGCCTACAAAAGACATTCTAGAAGCTGCTACATGGAGCTCCGTGCATACATTTTCCAAACACTACAACCTTCCTCTATATGCCAGATCCAGAGCAGGCTTTGCTTCTGCAGTCCTGCAGGGATTGATAGCTACACCAACCTTTTCTTAGAGCATTCCACCTCCCCCAGCTAAGTTATGGTATTCAACCCATATATTATGACTGCAGTTGCATTCTTGAAGGACATAGTACAGTTTTGTACCTACCATAAATGTAGATGTCCGATAGATATGCAACTGCAGTCGGGTTTTCCCTCCCTCCTTCCCCTCTATGCCTTGGGTCCACTCCTATCCCTGTTACCCTTAGCTGGGGATATTTGTTATGGTGTATCTGTTTATTGCTTGTTTATTTGTCTGGAAATCTGTTTTTCTTCCAATTTGATTACAGCCTTCCTTGGAGGGCACCTGGCATCTGGGGCAAGAAACACTGAAGAAGATGGCGTCGGCTGATGCTTATGTACTCCAGCCGCTCTGGCGGCGGAGAGAAATGCGACATCAGCCGACGTCGGACCCAGACTTTGGAATCCGGCCGACCGAAGGGCTGCCTGAGGCAGGACAACCCATATGTTATGACTGCAGTTGCATATCTATCGGACATCTACATTTATGGTAGGTACAAAACTGTACTTTGTCTACACTTATCATGAATGTAGATGTTCGAGTTATTCACTGTTGCAGTCCTTGTTACCCTCCCTCCAGCCCCCCTGACTTCTCTTGGCTCTACCTTTCCTTCTTGTTGGTGTGTTTATTTATTTTTTCTTGTGTATTTGCTTTTTGATGGGGGTGTACCATACCATGTAATTGCTTCCTATTGTGGGGGCACCAGACATCTGGGGCAAGAAAAACTGATTTAATGGCGTCGGCTGCATGTTTTATACCCCTGACGACGTAACGTCAGGGAAGAAGTGACAGCATCCGATGCAGAAATCTGAAAACTCTGGTATTCAGGCCGGCTGAGGGCTACCTGCAGGCAGATAACCCAAATGTGATGACTGCAACAGTGAAATCCACTCGAACATCTACATTTATGGTAAGTGTACACAACTGTACTTTCTGTGTTTTGTACTCAGAACTGGTAGTTCTAATTGATAATATTGTTAAGCCAAAATAGTTTGAATGATGGGGAGGAGCTGAAAATACCATTAGTTCAGTTTCATTTGGATTTAGTAGTTTATATTGTTCCCAGGCAGTTTCATTTTTTGTAAGGGGATGCTGTAGGTCATCTTGGAGTTTGATTGAAGAGGCAGTTCATATTTTTTTAAAACAAGAAACATTTTTATTAAACCATCACTTACAACACTGGCAATCAAACATTTATATAAATGAAAACAAACCACAGCTACTCAATCCTAGTTGGGAGAATTTTACATCACAAACCATACTGATGCACTCCCAGTTGCAACCATTATGCATCACGTATAATCTGCCCAATCATTTTCAGTCAAACCTTGCATAGCTCATTTATGTCCTGCCTTCTTTTAAACCTCATTCCTCCCCTGCATGTATTGTTCCCACAATTCTCATTTTTCCTACGTAATTTGCTCCTACCGTTTTGTAAAGATCTCAATTCCATTTTTTATCTGCTTTGTTATACTCACTGCTCCTAGTATAGTTGGTTTAGATTTTGATTTCCAATTTCTAGTACATTCTTTTTTGGCAGCTAACATAATTAGACACAGCAAGGCCTTACCATGACTAGGCAATTCCAATTCTGTATCATAGCTCAGAAAAATCATCTCCCTCGTTACGCCAATCCTCCCACCCAGCATGTCCGATAGTGCATCCCGCAGGGAATCCTTAAAGTCCACCATCTCACTGCACTCCTCTTCCCCGTCAGATCTCCAACATTTGCTGTCTACCTGAGGAAACATTCTCTGGAGGCTACTTGGATTATAAAAATATCTATGCAAGCATTTCCAAGCAAAAATCCTAAATCTTCTAGATTTTGTTGCATATTTGAGAAACATACGTATACTCCGTCCCCCCCGTAGATTCTTTGTGAATTCCTTATCCATTCTCTCTTCCCAATCCTTTCTAAGTTCGTCTGATGTATTATTATAGTTACCAGGCAATGTTTTATATGCTCTACTAATTATTCCTATTTTAATGACAGCTTCTGTTCTTCAGCACATATTAATGTAGAGTCATCTACGTATTGGATTGGATTTGCTAGGTGATGCACTGTAAGCATTGTATTTCTAAGTATATTAGAGTAATGGTCCTAATATTGAACCTTGGGGCACACTTGATGTTATCTGCCGAGGAGCTGACAGACGATAAGCCTAATGTACACACTGTTTGGTGGCTGAGATAATTTTTAAACCAATTGTATTTTTTGTGAGGTCTAATTCCTTGAGTCTTAAGCAGTAATATGGGATGTGAAACTGCATCAGATTCTTGGGTAGGTGTAAAATTGGGATACAGCCATTTCACCTTGATTTTGTCTGTCAAGAATATAGTTTATGAAAGTTAGTAATGCTGTTCCTTTGCTATAATCTGGGTTAAAGCCATGCTGTGTTGCAGAAAATAGTTGATAACTGTATGGGAGCACATTTGTCAAGTGTTGAGACAGGATGGCTATAGGTCTTTAGTTTGTTAGTTCAAGTGATTTGCTATCTTTATGTAAGGGAATAACATAAGATTGTTTATATAATCCTGGGACTATACCTTCTGGATACTGGATATGTAATGGCTTCTGTAGCTGTTTTGAGATACTGTACTGTTAGGTTATCATCATCAAGTGAAGTAGGCTTTAGTGTTTGAATAAGTATTTTTTTTTATTATGTTAGTAGTTGAGGTAAGTGAGAGGTAGTAGTGTCAGTACTGTTGTGTTGTGTGCATTGCATATATGAAGGAAGTAAGCAACAGTTCTGTAGTACAAGTTAAATCTGAGTGCTATATCAGTTTGTTTAATCTGTGAAAGGCAGGGTTCTGATTTTTGACCAAGTTGATTGTTTGTTGACTGTTTACCAAAACTGTTTTGGGTTTTTACAGTGGTTTTCCTGTAGATTAGTGTTGTAGTCAAGTCTTTAGGATGGTATTTTTACTTAGATTTCATAAGTGCAGATAGTGTTATACATTTTGTTTATTTCTAAATGCCAGTTTTTCCTGTTCTTTATCTCTGTTAAACATTAGCTTTTTATACATTTAGTGTAAAATGTGGTGCAGGATTTGATTTGATTCTTGTCCTATGCTGAGCTGCTAGGGATTTTAATATAGAGAGGAAGGTTTTATTGAAGTGAGTTACTGCAACATCTAAACACAGAGTTTTATATGTTCACAGTTGCTATGAACAAAGTTTTAAAATATTCACATTTGCTATGCTTATTGATGGACCAGAAGGTTTCCTAAAAGAATTTGGTTGTATTTCACACAGTTTTAATACTGTGTATTTCTATTCTTTTAATGTTTCTATGTATTTTGGTAAGTATCCATATGACAAACACCCATTTATGGTCACTAATGGTGTCGGGGGGGTAAATTATACATGGAAAATTTTGTCAGGGCCTCTTGTTAGTGTCCACTTAAAATGTTTTCTTTCCCACTAACTGTTTGTCCTTCTGATTGTGTGTATTAGCTGTGTTAATCCATACAAACTGATAGAGTGAATAGTTGTCTGATTACACTTGGCTTAGTCAATATTAAGGTCACATAGGATTATTGTCCAGAGTAATATGTTTGTAATGCACAGAGCATAGTGATTACATTCCAGTATCTGGAAAAATTCTGGTCAGTTAAGCGCTTGTATAGCGAGAGACCCAATCTTGGTGTTAAGCAGCACTACTTCAGTTGTTAAGATCAGGGATCGCACTGTGCTGATAAACCTGCCAGTACTGGCCAGCAAGTGACAGTGGCAGAACTAAAAAAATCTTACTGCCTGCTGTTCATGTCCGTAATCTGCCCCGACTTTCTGTAACATAAGATAAAGTATTGCACTGTCTTTCTGTTGGTGTTCACTATGTGCTTTACAACTTTCAAACATTTATCTATTTTTTTCTTTTTCTGTAATTCATTCACTACAAAGAATTGTGATTGGTTCTCTGATCATAACCCTTTATTATGTGTTCTCGACCTGAATGCTTTTCCCAAGAGGTGCACTTCTTGGCATTCATGTCTTGAACCCATAAGAAGCCAATTTTGATCGTCAAACTGCTCATAATCCTCTATGTAATTATCCTTGATATGTCTTTAAAGGCTAATTTGTCTGCCCTAGGATGTCTATGCAGTGTTCCTGTATATACTGATTTTTGTGAGGTAATTTTTAGTGCAGGTATTACAACATCAGTGCCATTAATGTTTGGCATTTGCATGGGTGCACAGCAAGCTTAAAATCGTTTGCGTTTACAGTGGCTGTACCAGCAGATGTCCTTCAAGAATGCAACTGCAGTCCTGACATCTGGGTTGTCCTGCCTCAGGCAGCCCTTCGGTCGGCCAGATTCCAAAGTCTGGGTCCGGCGTCGGCCGATGTCGCTCGCTCCCTGACGTCAGCTCGGCTGGAGTATAAAGGCCAGTTTTTTTAAGAAAGTAGTGGGTATAAAGCCCAGTTTTTGCTATAAGAACAGCAAGAATTTAAAGAGACTCTTGTGCAATGACAAATTATATAAGGAGAATGAATTAGATAGAGCAAGACATATAGGGACCATACCCTGCCATAAATGTAATATGTGCAAACATATTCTAACAGATAATCATTTTTATATACCAGACCTTGGCCAAGATTACTATTTTAATGTACAAGCAACCTGTGAGACTACCAATGTCATATACCTGGCTACATGTAATGATTGTCAGGCATACTATGTAGGTCTAACCACAAGAAAATTAAAGAATCGTATTTACAATCATATATATGAAATGAGGAAACAGATACTAACTAACGCATTAGCTAAGCACGTTAATGAATATCATGATCATAAATTTTACTTTCGTGTTATAGATGTGGTTAGACGAGTAAAAAGAGGAGGAGACAATATGACATTTCTTGAAAATTAAGTAGAAAAAAGCTGCAGGTACTCCACGACAAACTAAGCCAACCAGTTTCTTTAGAAAAACGCTGCTTTAATCAAATGAGTAAGCGCTTTCACATCTATACAAGATGCTTCATCAGACTTCAAAAAGCAGAACAAACAACCAGTTTAAAACCATTACAGGTCATCCATTAGAGCAATGATGCATCAGGTGCAATAATTCAATCTATCACCATGGAAACAATTATACAAATAGAAAATGTTAAAACATTAGAATGTTTGAATGCTTCAGTATAGTCGAAGAATTTTTATACTTTAATATATTCAAAAAACTCTCAAAATACTACTATAAAAGCCCTATAAAAACACTAATAATACTAATAAAACACTGATAAAAACACCTAAAAATGCGCTGATGTATCTTTATACTTATTGTAATATAAAATGTTGAAATAAATGAATACAAATATAATTATAAGAAAAATAAAAAACTCTTTAGTGTGGTAATGGGCGATCAACAAGGAAAGGTTTCAGGCTGACCCTATCATTGAGACCATGTCCCAAGTCAGCTCGCAGCCTGATGATCCACTTCCCTTCTTCCCTTTCTGTGAAACCAATGACATTCCCCAATCTCATGGTGGTGTGTATAAGCTCCAAAACCATGAACATAAAATTATGTGTGGTGCCATGAGTCAAGACATGTCTCGCTAGGGCGTTGTTCTCATTTTCCCTGTTGATGGCATACAAGTGCTCTCTTATCCTCTCCCTGAGGGTCCTATTGGTTTTCCCCACATAAAAACTATTACATTTCTTACAAATAGCTAAATAAACTAGATTCCTAGTCTTACAATCAGCATAATGACTAAATCTGTATGTTACGTTAGAATCTGGATGTATAAAGATATCACTGCTATTAATAAATGCACACTGATTACAACTGAGACAGGGAAAGGTGCCCTTCCTAACTGATAAAAGTTTGTTAGTGATATTCCTTTCATAACAAAGCATATTTCTGATGGATTTGGTATTTTTATAACAGAACGAAGGGACAGAACCTACTAGATCCTTCAACCTGTCATCCAGTTGTAATATCCCCCAGTTCTTTCTAATAACATCAGTTATACTTTTATTTCTGTTAGTATAAGTGACAACCATTCGTTTATTATTCTTCTTAGCAGGTCTCTCATCTGTAGCTGTTTCTGTCATATTCCTTCTAATGTATGGTAGTGCCATGCCTTCACGCTCTACATTTTGTAAAGTGGACAAATCCGTATCATGATACCCTCTAGCTGAAAAATCTTCACGTAAATGTATTAATGTCAGCATAAAATCAGAATCATTGCTGACTAGACGTGAACAACGTGTGGCTTGATTCTTAATGATATTTCTATGAATGTGTGGGGGATGCATACTGTCTCGATGTAAATATGCATTTCACCTGCAAGGTTTCCTATATATGTTTGTGTCAAGTCTACCTTTATTCTTAGTGAGAGTAACATCTAGAAAGTTTATGTGTTCAGCTGAAGTCTCACCTGTTAGTTTCAAAAATGTGGTTGTATTGTTCGTGTAACCAATAAACTCTTCTAGAGTTGACAAATCACCACTCCAAACAAAAAAGAGGTCATCTCTGAACCGCTTATAGTTCTTAACAAAGCTGGAGTATAAATCATGTTGCAATATATGCGTTGATTCCCAATATGCCAACACTAAATTGGCATAGGAATTCACGCAGTGTACCCATCGCCACTCCCATAGTTTGTAAATAATATTTATTGTCAAATAAGAACACATTATTCTCTAGAACCACTTCCATTAACATGGTAATTCTCATAACCTTGTTAGTAGCCATCCCTTCATTTAACAGAAACAATCTCAGAAATTCAATACCTATGTCATTCGGTATGCTCGTGAATAGAGACTGAAAGTCTAAGGTCACCAAAATGTCAGTGTCAGAAAATATGTTAGTGTCTGCACTACATTCCGCTAAAGATTCAAGAAAGTGCTTGGTGTCCTTCAAGATGGAAGAATTAGAATTGACAAAAGGTCTCAACTGTTTCTCGATGTAAATGGATATGCTCTCAGTTAACCACCCTTTCCCTGACACTATAGGTCTTAGGGGGGGGATTCACCAGAGTCTTATGTACTTTAGGGAGGCCTCTTATTACTGGTACTAGAGGTTTCTCTATCAAGCAATACTTATACAAATCTTTATCTATGATATTGCATAACAGCATGTCATATAACTCAGCATGCACATCTCTAATCACCTTATTCGGTTCATACAAATGTATGACTCTGTAAGTGTCAACGTCTGATAACATATCTAACATCTGATTTTTATAAGACAAACTATCAAGTAACACTATCGCTCCCCCTTTATCTGCTGGGCGGATTACTATAGACTCATTGCCTTGCAAAGACTTCAATGCTGATGTTTCACTAAAGGTTAAATTCAGATTTAAAATCATGTTGTCTATATAAAGCAAAAAAATCATTCGTACAAGCTCTCTCAAAGGTGTCAATAATTGGATTCAACTCAGGTATAAATGTAGATGGTTTCCTATAACCATAAGGTAAAGCTGTTCGAGTAGTGTTATCATTCTTAAAATATAAATCTAATGCTAATCCTCTTGTAAAATTCTTAAGCTCCACAATTAAATTGCTGATATCCATACCTTTAGAGATGCGTAGGGTACGAATGATAAACCTTTTTTTAACACATTGTTTTCAGCCTCAGATAAAACATAACATGATAAATTAATTACCAGTTCATTAGATCTGTCCTGTGTGGTTTCTTGTAATTCTCTGGCACCTCGATCGATTGTTTGCGTTTTTCCCTTGATAATGGGGGTGCCAAGCATTCTGTTTCAGTCCTTGAAGCGATAAAGGGAAAGATAAACTAGTGCCAGCTTCTACAGCTGATGAAACGCCAGCTTCAGGATTTATTGTAGTTTTCCTTTTACTGCTGGACCAAAGCCGCATATCAACTGTTGAAGTGTTATTAGGTGCTGCGATGACACTGTCGGTGTCCTGCAGCGTCATGTTAGATTGCTCTGTTCATCTGCGCCGTCTCCTAAGACCCGCCCTGCTCCTTCCTGCACTGCTGAGGATACATTAGAGGTTGCAGGTATAATGGGAAATAAATCAGTGCACAGGTCTGTGTTGGTCAAGAGGAGTAATGGTATCAGTATTTCTCGGTCGGGTGGACTCCCTGGGCCAAGAAAAAACGTTCCCTCGCAAGAAATCTGTGCAATCTCGCTCTAACTTCTTCTTTTTTTGTGTCAACAGTTTATTGTCTACTGTAAGAAGAGTATTCGAAAGCTCATCATGAAACTCAGTTAGCTGATTAGGTGTAAGAGATGAGTTCAACTGTTTTTCGATAGATGAAATCTGTTTACATAGTTCTTCTTCAATAGAAACATATTGTTTTACTAATAACCTCATATAGTTGTTACTAGTCTCTATATTGAGCTTCTGCCAGTCTGTCAACAATTCTGGGTATGTCGACCCAAATGTGGGCATTTTTAAAATCTGGAGGCCTCTTGGAATTATTTTTAAAGATAAGCAAGCCTCCATGTGTCGCTTCTGCCACTGAATATTTTTAATTTTCACCATAACATCTTCAAACTTCCGCATCAATTGTAACATGTTCATATCTAGTTTATGTCCTTCATGCATCACTGCCGTATTGGCTAGCTGAGTATAAGTAAATCTCAGCAAAGGATTATTATTAGTCAATATAAGTGGCATGAATGAGATATTGTTAGATCCATTGCTCTCACCATTAATTATAGTCTCTTTTTTTCTTGAAAATGTTGAACTTGAATGGATTTTGAAACTCAAAGCCCATATACCTCCAGGGTTAAATAGTATGGTTAGCCTGAAACCTGTTTTAGCTTTGAGATAATATATGTATTTTTATATGGTTGTATATTTTGAGGGATTGCACACCAAGGCTGCCTTTTGGCAGTAGGATGGTTTTAGTCTTAACAATTGCTTGGTTACTGGAACAAAAAATGCACATCCACATATAAATTGAACCCATATTTTCATGACCTCTAGATATAGCATTCACTATTAATTTATTCTTTATTAATTTATTAATCTATTTCTGTTTTGATGCTTTTAGTCATATACTATACACTTTTTAAAAAAAAAATTATTTATAGTTAGTATGATACATATAAGATTTTTACACTTATGCATTATTAACTTTATATATATATATATATATATATATATATATATATATATATACATATATATATATATACATATTTGTAAATGTACCATAGAGATAGTAATATGATATAATATGTCATGTACACCTATTATAAATAAGTTCATATTGCTATTCTTCATATACATACGCATTTTTATATCTATTTAGCGCTAAAAGCTGAATGAAACAATACACTATTATTTTATATAGTTTATTGTTTAATCATAGGTTTCTTTATATTTATTGTATATTTGTAATGTTTTAATATAGTTAGAATATCACATATATACTTGTAATAAGATGAGTTTCTAGAATGACCATAGGATTTAAGACTGCATTTGTATAACAAAAACATGACTATGCAGTATAAAGGAAAAATAGAGTGAGTGCTCTTTAAAGAAATTCTAAATGAAGACAAGAAAGTTTTAATAATTATTAATCAATTAAAGAAAAAGAGCGGGAAGTAAATTAAATACTCCTGCTATATAAACATGTGATTTTTTGTATGGAATTATAACCTGAAGAAGCATACAGGACTGTATGCGAAAGCGCTTGTGTTTTAATAAAGAATTTTTATACTTCATTGCATCGTGGTGATCTACGTTTTGGTATCTCCTGGGACTTTATTGGCTTTACAACCGAGATCCTTGGATGGTAATCACCTTTATCTTGCTGCTATTTCTGTTTTTATTGGGTCAGCATTACCATCACACGATGGAAGATACTCCTGTAGAATTGGATTATAATCCTGTGCCAAAAGACAACATGAACAAATGGAAGGATATCATGAACCAGCAGATTAATCCTCTCTTGAATCTAGATTTGGACAGATCCCTGCCAACGGAAACCTATACAGGTACTGTCATTGACCATAAGGAATTCATTGTTAGCCTCAGAGACTTAGAAAATAACTTGTACAAATTGCACAAGCTGGTGTGGCAAAGACGACATTTAGAGGCTTGTCTTCACTTTCATGTGATTCCTAGAGGGATGCGTATCCTATGTATGCCGACCTATGGGGATACGCACCCTCTATTATTAAAGCAATGGCAGGAACTTAATGTTGGCTTTAGCAAACAGTATATCAAACTCCTTATAGACTACTTTACCCCTATAGAGCGAGAACTTGTGGATAAAGTTAAAGAACAACATAAATACATAAATGACAACTTTAAAGGAGAGGTATATGCCAGAAAGGTTGACGCTATGTATATACAAGTCATGGCTTTTAGCGACAGGCTCCAACAAACAAAACAGAAGAAATTACTCAGGGACTACAATGACTTCCTAACAGGCCAGATTTTTATCTGGCTGAGATACAATACTACCCAAAATAATTCTAACAATCAGACTTTGCCCATGGTTTCACGACCACAAGAGATTGGCACTTCACAGGCTGCTGTCAGTTCGAATGGCAGTCCCTCTATAAATTTCATGAATTCAACATACCACACCAACGTCATTCTTCCGACTGAGATGACGCAAACAGAGCGCCAAGATGTAGGCGAAGCAACTTTGATGGTGGGTACACCGCCACCAAACCAAGAAGGATTAAGACAAACAACACAACAAAAGGGTGTGAGACCTAAAGATAGCTCCTCTGTTGCACAGAATAGTTTTTTACCTTTTCCGGTCAAGTTTCGGGCACTAAATCGAAACAGATCGAACAGCCGGGGGAGACGAAAAAGAAAGTACTCAGAAGAAAACATGGAGGTAAGAAGAAAACAGAAGAATTGACTGATTTAATATTTAATCTATCCAGTCGTTCGCTGAATGAGTTTGAGACTAGCCTTTTAAACAAAGGCCTTTCATTTGTTCCGTCACAGTTGAGTAGCATCTCGGAGTTGTTGATTGATCTACGCATGTTCTGTAGAAACGTCTCATTGAAAATACTTTTTAAGGACAATAACAAGAATGATATGGACAGTAGAAATAACTTTAGAAAATCAAGTGTATTTATACCTGAAATGCCAAATGTTGTTAACTGTTTTATGCAAGTTTGCGAAAGTGAATTTTATAACTATTTTTCAAATTCTTTAGACATTGATAAGAAATACCGTATTTATTATAATTTGAGTTACAATGAAAAAATGGCACTTAAAAATTTATCGAAAGACAAAAGTATCACTCTTAAACCAGCTGACAAGGGTGGTGGACTTGTTCTAATGGACACCACCTTTTATAATGAATTAATGTCAGAAATGCTGTCTGACTCAGATAAGTATACAACTATAAGTGATTCTGAGCTGGATAGATTAATTTTTCATGTACATGACACCCTGTATGATATGTTAATGTGTAGGCAGTTAAATAAGGAATTTTACGATTACTGCCTCATAGAATGTCCGCTAATTCCGTTGATAAAGGGACTCCCGAAAATACACAAGCAACAATTTCCCCCACCCATGCGACCTATAGTAGCAGGGAATAAATGGTTGACAGAAAATATATCTATCTATTTGGAGTCCAAACTAGGAGTCTTAGTAAAAAATGTGCCGACTATATTAAGAGACACTCAACAGCTATTAAATGATCTAACCTCAGTAGAACATGATATAGCTATAACATCATCCCTACTCCTAGTTGCCATGGATGTTAACAACCTGTTCACGGTAATACCAAATGAATACGGAATAGAGGCGATAAGGGAAGTAATGTGTAGAGAAACTACAATAGATAAGGATACACAATTACTTATTGGTACTTTACTAGACATAGTACTCAATAACAATGTCTTTTCTTTTAATAACAAATTGTATAAACAGGTATGGGGGGTTGCGATGGGCACCCCCTGTGCCAATTCATATGCAAACCTTGTTATGCATAATTGGGAATATCATCATGTTCTTAATAGTGAATACAAACAGAATATTATACTCTATAGACATTTTGTAGACGATATTCTGATTATATGGAGAGGAGACACCAATTCTCTGTTAAAATTTTGTAAATACTTGGAATCAACTACTGAATTTCTAAGATTTACAATGGAATTCTCCAGCACAACAATTAATTTTTTGGATATTACTGTATCTATTAATCCTGAATATGAACTCGTTACCAGGATTTACAGAAAGAAGTGTTGGAAGAACGCCATTTTACAATACAGTAGTATGCACCCAAGACATGTTTTTGCCAGCATAGTCAGAAATCAATTTATGAGAATATGCAGGCTTTGTAATAATGTAATAGAAAGGAATCAGGAACTATTAACTATGAGAAACCTATTTATAATGAGAGGATATCCTATAGGTCTACTAGAAGAGATCAGTAGCAGCATTTCGTTAACAACCAATGATGTTTATAATCAAATTGCTCATAATTTTAGATATAAAATAGGTTTGAAAAGAACTGAGACCAATTATCAATTTAAATCAGTACTAGAAACTTCAAGCCACCAGGAGCCCACATTCCATGTTCCGTTTGTAACTAGGTATACCAGTGACAATCATTATGTCACTCATATTATTAAGAGTAATTGGAACATATTAACAGTGAACCAAGATGTTGAGAAAGTAGTGGGTATAAAGCCCAGTTTTTGCTATAAGAACAGCAAGAATTTAAAGAGACTCTTGTGCAATGACAAATTATATAAAGAGAATGAATTAGATAGAGCAAGACATATAGGGACCATACCCTGCCATAAATGTAATATGTGCAAACATATTCTAACAGATAATCATTTTTATATACCAGACCTTGGCCAAGATTACTATTTTAATGTACAAGCAACCTGTGAGACTACCAATGTCATATACCTGGCTACATGTAATGATTGTCAGGCATACTATGTAGGTCTAACCACAAGAAAATTAAAGAATCGTATTTACAATCATATATATGAAATGTGGAAACAGATACTAACTAACGCATTAGCTAAGCACGTTAACGAATATCATGATCATAAATTTTACTTTCGTGTTATAGATGTGGTTAGACGAGTAAAAAGAGGAGGAGACAATATGACATTTCTTGAAAATGTTGAACTTGAATGGATTTTGAAACTCAAAGCCCATATACCTCCAGGGTTAAATAGTATGGTTAGCCTGAAACCTGTTTTAGCTCTGAGATAATATATGTATTTTTATATGGTTGTATATTTTGAGGCATTGCACACCAAGGCTGCCTTTTGGCAGTAGGATGGTTTTAGTCTTAACAATTGCTTGGTCACTGGAACAAAATATGCACATCCACATATAAATTGAACCCATATTTTCATGACCTCTAGATATAGCATTCACTATTAATTTATTCTTTATTAATTTATTAATCTATTTCTGTTTTGATGCTTTTAGTCATATACTATACACTTTTTAAAACATTTTTATTTATAGTTAGTATGATACATATAAGCTTTTTACACTTAATACATTATTAACTTTATATATATATAATATATATATATATATATATATATATATATATTTGTAAATGTACCATAGAGATAGTAATATGATACAATATGTTATATACACGTATTATAAATAAGTTCATATTGCTATTCTTCATATACATACGCATTTTTATATCTATTTAGCGCTAAAAGCTGAATGAAATAATACACTATTATTTTATATAGTTTATTGTTTAATCATAGGTTTCTTTATATTTATTGTATATTTGTAATGTTTTAATATAGTTAGAATATCACATATATACTTGTAATAAGATGAGTTTCTAGAATGACCATAGGATTTAAGACTGCATTTGTATAACAAAAACATGACTATGCAGTATAAAGGAAAAATAGAGTGAGTGCTCTTTAAAGAAATTCTAAATGAAGACAAGAAAGTTTTAATAATTATTAATCAATTAAAGAAAAAGAGCGGGAAGTAAATTAAGTACTCCTGCTATATAAACATGTGATTTTTTGTATGGAATTATAACCTGAAGAAGCATACAGGACTGTATGCGAAAGCGCTTGTGTTTTAATAAAGAATTTTTATACTTCATTGCATCGTGGTGATCTACGTTTTGGTATCTCCTAGAACTAAAAAAATGTTACTGCCTGCTGTTCATGTCCGTAATCTGCCCCGACTTTCTGTAACATAAGATAAAGTATTGCACTGTCTTTCTGTTGGTGTTCACTATGTGCTTTACAGCTTTCAAACATTTATCTATTTTTTTCTTTTTCTGTAATTCATTCACTACAAAGAATTGTGATTGGTTCTCTGATCATAACCCTTTATTATGTGTTCTCGACCTGAATGCTTTTCCCAAGAGGTGCACTTCTTGGCATTCATGTCTTGAACCCATAAGAAGCCAATTTTGATCGTCAAACTGCTCATAATCCTCTATGTAATTATCCTTGATATGTCTTTAAAGGCTAATTTGTCTGCCCTAGGATGTCTATGCAGTGTTCCTGTATATACTGATTTTTGTGAGGTAATTTTTAGTGCAGGTATTTACAACATCAGTGCCATTAATGTTTGGCATTTGCATGGGTGCACAGCAAGCTTAAAATCGTTTGCATTTACAGTGGCTGTACCAGCAGATGTCCTTCAAGAATGCAACTGCAGTCCTGACATCTGGGTTGTCCTGCCTCAGGCAGCCCTTCGGTCGGCCGATTCCAAAGTCTGGGTCCGGCGTCGGCCGATGTCGCTCGCTCCCCGATGTCAGCTCGGCTGGAGTATAAAGGCATCCGCCGACGCCATCTTCTTCAGTCTTTCTTGCCGCGCGGTGCCCGAAACAGAAGCAGCTCGCAAGTGCCGGTCGGTCAGCTCCTGTGTTTTTACAGTTACCGAAGTCATCTAAAAGCTAAGTACCCCGTTGGGGAACATTTTTTCTTGCCTCAGCCGATGTCAGAACAAATTGAAAAAGTTAATAATTGTTTGTCTTGTGGTAAACAAATACCTCATAAGGACTTCCATTCTTACTGCGTTCCTTGCCTGGACCCAGACCACAACGTCTCGGCCTGTGCTGCCTGTGCCCGCTTTAATAAGCGCACTCTAAGTCGCCGGGCGGAGTTTGCCGAAGAATTTTTCGGCGAATCCTACGCTTACATCATGCCGTCGGAACAACTGACAGCACAAGTTACCAAAAAACGAAAGGACCGGGACCGACATCCTCGGCCCGCATCTTCCACTGATGCAATGCCTAAGCCCTCCGCGAGTGCTTCGGTCCCTACGGAAGCGGTAATTCAACCGCTCTAGACCGATGACACTGTGTTAACACGTTCTTCGGTCTCGGAGCCTACTCCGGTTCCGGTGATTGATTTTCCTCCCGAAACCGAAGTTCTGGAATTACCCGACACCATCCCTGTGGACAAGGTTACCCCTGCACGTGGGGCAGCCAGGCCGCCTGTATCTATGTCCATCAAGGCCTTTGCACGTGCTAAGGCCTCCAGTCAGGCCAAGGCCCATCCTAAATCCTCTTCTCAGGCCCCTTCTTCTGATAGACAGATCATGTCTCTTGCTGCAGATCTTATCTCTCTTATCAGGGGGTCTCAGCCTCACCCAGACAGATGTTCTCAGCCACCTGCTGACAAAAGGCCCAGAACTGAGCAGGCGGGCATCCTCTCTTCAGATGAAGCTTCTGGGGATTCTGAGCATTCAGACACACAAGAAGAACCCTTCCAGGCCTATGAGTACTCTGATGCTGAGGAATCAATTCCCTCTGCCTCTCCTCCAGAGGATTTTTCCTTTGGTGAAGTCCTTCACTCCATGAGGGAACATTTCAAGTGGCAGGGCCAGGAATTTTCGGATTCTAGGAAAAGGCTACGTACCTTCCTTAAATTACCCCAGCACAGACCTTTAGCTATACCGCCAGTTTTGGATGTCCTGTATGATGTAATCTCGGACTCCAGTGCTTCCCCTGATTCTTTCCCTCCTGCCCCTGTTAAGCCAGACAGATATTACAGGGTCCCTGACACTCACAAGCATCTTTTTAAGGCCCATTCTGTGGATTTAGAAACTATTTCACAGGGCCCCAAGGGAGTGGCTGCCTCCTCAGCCAAAAACCCTCTGCCCCCTGACAGGGAAGCAAGGTCCCTGGAGAGATGGGGTAAAAAAGTTTATACCTCTTCCACCCTTGCCATGAGGTCACTTAACTGCCTTTTTCATATGTTTCAGTACCAGGATTTTTTGCTGGATGATTTTCAGAAAAAGCTAGCCACTCCTGAGCCTATAGATAGAAAGGCAATGCAGGATTTGGTTCATAATACACAGCAGGTTAACAATCATTTTCTACAGTGTGGTTATGATGCACTGGAGGCTTCATGTAGGGCAGCTATGACAGGGGCTGTTATCCGTAGACATGCTTGATTAAAAGAACAGCCACTGCCGGATCATGTTAAAGTAAAGCTCCTGGACGCACCTCTTGATAAACAGAAGCTTTTTGGTGCTAATGCTCAGGATGTGTTGAAGTCTATTGAGGAGAAAGCAAAATCAGTACAGACGGTAAAGGATTTTCTCCAGGTTCAGCCTCCTAGATTCAGCAGAAATTGGCCTTCAAAGAATTGGTCCTTTCCAGACTCTGACAAGTCTCAAAGGGGAGAGAGCAGGCGTGCACGAGGTAGAGGGCAATACCGAGGTTCCTACCGGGGCCGCCAATGACAACCACAAAATCAAAGAAGTGGCACAGGTAGTTCACCTGCACCACAGGGACAATCTCAATGACTTACCTTTCGCTCCGCCTACCATGGCTCAAAGAGAAGCGCCTCTAGGCGGAAAATTATCTGTATTCTCAAACAACTGGCATATTATGACAAAGGACAATTGGATTCTGGACATAGTAGACAGAGGATACAGGTTCCACTTCCATACCTTACCTACAGGACAAGGCATGCCAAACCTGCCACCAAATCAATGGGCAGAGGCGCTCATGGAAATCTCAAAGCTGTTACGAATAAAAGCAATAGAGAAGGTTCCTCCTCAGGAACAAGGCCAGGGATTTTACTCAAGACTGCTCCTTGTTCCAAGAAAAGAAAAGCAATGGAGGCCTATATTGGACTTGTCCGTTCTAAATACTTTTCTCATTGTGCCAAAATTCAAGATGCTGACGTTACAGCAACTTCTTCCCACGCTGGGCAAGGGGTCTTGGCTGGTTACTCTGGACCTCAAGGAGGCATACCTGCATGTCCCTATCAGACACAGTTACAGAAGATACCTCAGATTTCTTGCAGGAACAGAGCACTATCAATTCTCAGCATTGCCATTTGGCTTATCTACTGTGCCCAGAGTATTCACGAAATGCCTGGCATCAGTAGTGGCACATTGCAGACTCCAGGGGATTCAAATATACCCTTACCTGGATGACTGCCTTATACAAGCAGACAGCAAACAAACCTTGATAAAACAGTTGGATTATGTCATTCAATTGCTGCAGGCTTTGGGATACACAGTCAACATGCAAAAATCAAGACTACTGCCATCCCAAGAGATTACCTTTCTAGGAGCAAAACTGGATACACAGCTACAAATGGCTTTTCTCACAGAGGAGAAACAAGAGCATTTGACAGACTACTTTAAAAGCCTAGCAAAACTAACCCACTTGTCTGCCAGGAAGACCCTGCAGGCCCTGGGGTTCATGGCATCTTGCATTCTGCTAATTCCTCCGGCAAGACTACACATGAGAAAGCTGCAATGGTACCTAAAAAGCTTGTGGTCTCAGCACAGCCACAGCCTAGAAGACATAATACCACTCATACCATGCCTGCAAGGGGAATTTTTGTGGTGGGCTCAAGCAAGCCATATAAACGAAGGCATGCCTTTCAGCAAAGCTCCAACAAGTCAAACTATTACAACAGACACCTCGGACCATGGATGGGGGGCGCACATGGATGGCAGATGCATCCAAGGACAATGGACTCCCATGGAAATGCATCAACACATAAATCAAAAAGAGATGTTGGCAGTGATACATGCCATAGAAGCCTTCGGAAAATCTCTTCAGCAAGGTCATCTGCTAATACGGACAGACAACACCACTGTCATGTGGTACATAAACAAACAAGGGGGCACTCATTCCTACCCCCTCTGCAGATTAGCAATGATTCTTTGGGAAAAGTCCCTGAAACTGAACATCTACCTGCAATCCCAGTTTGTTCCGGGCAAGGACAATGTTCTGGCAGACAGGTTGAGCAGAGACTTCTTGGATCCACACGAATGGATGCTACATCCACGCATTTTCTCACAAATAACAACTGCATGGGGGAAACCGGATATAGACCTCTTTGCATCTCATCTCAATCATCACCTGGAAAGGTTTTGCACAAGGATACACCATCCTCTAGCCTGGAGAACGGATGCTCTTTCCTTCAGCTGGAATGCCCTAACAATTTATGCATTCCCTCCTCTACCTTTAATCACCAAGGTGTTACTGAAGATCAAGGCAGAACAACCAAGAGGGATCTTGATAGCTCCATACTGGCCAAGGCAACACTGGTATCCACTGCTACTGAGCATAACGCACACCAAACCGTGGCCCTTGCCTCAATGGCCTCTGCTTCTGACTCAACACAATTACAGGACTGTTCATCAGAACTTGCAAACCTTAAAGCTGACAGCTTGGAGGGTTCCATGACGGTGGCCCATGACTCCCTCTCCAAAAAAGTTCAGGAAATCTTGCTGGAGGCACGCAGACCTTCCACCAGAAAAACCTATTCGGCTAAATGGAAGAGATTCAGCATCTGGAATGTCAACAAGGGCCAGGATGCAGCACCGATGAACATACCTCAGATTTTAGAATACTTGGCAGAAATGTTTCACAGTGGACTCTCATACTCTTCCATCAAAATCCACGCTTCAGCTATCTCAGCACATTACAACTGTGATCCACCTGTGTTCTCGCATCCCTTGCTAAGACAGTTTCTAAGAGGGATAAAGAATATCAAACCTCCAAGGAAACCACTAATCCCTGCATGGGACCTCAATTATGTCTTTCGAACCAGCAGCATCTTCAAAATTACAATTTCTCTCTTGGAAAACGGCTTTCCTGTTAGCAGTCACCTCAGCAAGAAGAGTCTCGGAGATACAGGCCCTCATGGCAGTTCCTCCTTTTCTCATTTTTCATCAGGACAGAGTTACTCTTAGAACCAATCCTTCATTCATGCCTAAGGTGATATCCAGAGTGTCTCTAAACCAAGCAATTCACCTACCAACCTTCTTTCCTAACCCTCAAAATAAAGGGGAAAAACTGTTGCATACTTTGGACATTCACAGGCAACTACACTACTACTTGGACAGAACAAAGATCACCAGGAAGTCTGACCAACTATTTGTAGCCTATGCTGCTGGAGCACAAGGAAAAGCAGTTACCAAACAAACTATTTCAAAATGGATTGGACATTGCATCAGATTTTGTTATTCTTACCATGGAAAAAGTGTGCCAGCTAATATCAGACCACACTCCACCAGAGCTATGGCCACATCCACAGCTTTTCTAAGAGGAGTGGCTACAAAAGATATACTAGAGGCTGCCACATGGAGCTCTGTGCATACATTTACCAAACACTACAACCTGCCATTATACTCCAGATTCCGAGAAGGCTTTGCTTCAGCAGTCCTGCAGGGCCTTCTAGCTACACCATCTCTTGTTTAGTCCTACCACCCCCAGCTTGGCTATGGTATTCAACCCATATGTCAGGACTGCAGTTGCATTCTTGAAGGACATAGTACAGTTTTGTACCTACCATAAATGTAGATGTCCGATAGATATGCAACTGCAGTCAGGGTTACCCTCCCTCCTACCCCTCTGTGTTTCCCTTGGGTCCATTTCCCCCTTATTTCCTATTAGCTGGGGATATCTGTTATGGTGTATCTGTTTATTACTGTTTTTTTGCATGTCTGGATTTATTTCTTCCATTCACAAATTTTAGCCTTCCTTGGAGGGCACCTGGCATCTGGAGCAAGAAACACTGAAGAAGATGGTGTCGGCGGATGCGTTTATACTCCAGCCGAGCTGACGTCGGGGAGTGAGCGACATCGGCCGACGCCGGACCCAGACTTTGGAATCTGGCCGACCGAAGGGCTGCCTGAGGCAGGACAACCCAGATGTCAGGACTGCAGTTGCATATCTATCGGACATCTACATTTATGGTAGGTACAAAACTGTACTTTCTTTTACTAGATGGATCATTATGGATACCGTCATGGCCAGGAGGCAGTATTTCCTTCATTTTGTATAATTTAAACCAGGTATCTGTTATTGCAGCTGTGTCAGGGGTGTACAGATATATCCAGCTATGCAAGTCTGTTATTTTCTTCTGCATATTACAGGGGGGTTAACGTAATGTAAAACAATTAAAGACAGATAAAATGTGTAAGAGCTCTACTCTGTGTTTGTGATAACTGAAGTCTGGAAATAAAATATTTTTTTATGTCTCACTGTAGCTTCAGCAAGTGTCAGTATTGGCCAGTTGGAACATCAGCTTATACTGTCTGTGGAGCCTCGGAGAATTCGAGAAATTTTAATTGAACTGCATGGTATGACATCAGATCGCCAGTTCTGGACAGTTTCTAGTAAAGTAAGTAGCTTTGTTCTATTTTTACATTACTGTTGGCTGCTACTGTTCCTAAAATTAAAAATGTACTGTTCTGTAGCATTTTTTAGAGGATCACAAGCTGTAATTATATTTCCAAGCAAATACTTGTCTTATACAGGTCCCGTGCCATTCTAAATGCTTGGTCTTTTTATCTCTTTGTTCACAAATTTTACTTGTATGCATTAATGCATAACACTGAGTAAAATACAATGTTGATCTACATTTTTAAAGATGGTTATTTACAGCAGTTCTAACCTTTATTGGTGTGCTTGTTTGCAACAAATTAGTAGTATGCTGAGATCTTACAACACATTTTAGGTGTTGTATATTTAATTATTTCCATACTGAACAGTCTCTAACATACTTAACATATTAGTTGACAAATCTAACCTTAATCACCCTCTGGCATACTAAATGCAGTCATATCATGCACCGTAGCAAATGACATGTAAATGCAGAGTAATGGAGTAAAAATGAGACTCTGGTGTTTTCCTACTTACCTGTTAAAAAACAGAAGAATTTAAGAAATGGGTAGTGGAAATGATTCAAGCGTTATTAGGGAAGATAGAGATTTCTTCAGAAGGGATAGCAAATGAGTGGGATAAAATGAAAACTAAGTTTAAAAACATAGATTCATAGGTTCATACTAGGCTATCTGCCCTAGGGCATTTGTAAGCCTAGCCAGAGTGTGTTTGGCTTTCGCCACCCACTTAAATGAATTTTACTATGCACTTTTTCGAGGTTTAGTTTACTGTGCCTCTGTCTAACAGTGACACAGAAGTGATACCCGGGGTAAACCTATGATCTCCCACATGGTAGGAATAAGAGTGAAATAGATATGGGAAAGAAGTAATAGGAATTATTTAGACAGCCTGACAGATGATAGTTTTGTAGAATATGGAGAATCTTACAAAACAAGAGGAGGCACATCTGCAAAGTACTAAAGCAAGTATTTTGTAATATGCATGAGTTTAGAAAGGTGGCTGTTAAGCAACTTTTTTGATAACTACTCCAGAGCACAAAAAATTAGTACAAGGACTTAAGCAAAAGAAAGTAAAATGGGGTGTCTGCAAACTTAGGTAAAGTATAACAAGAAAAATAACTGGAAATCCTGTAGAGAGATTATAGGCATTTCATGAAAATCTGTATAAAGCAGAGGAATGTGGAAAACAAGAAAAGGCACAAATAAAAATATTTATGGAAGGTTACAGAAAGATGAGGCTCAACACTTGCGACTGTCATGATGTCTGCACACTGATCAACAGCTTAACTTCAGCTCTCTTAGTGTGAAAGCAGAAACTGCAACCAGAGATATTATCAACCTGAGTAAAATTCAGTTACTGGCTAGTAAGTACAGTGTCTAGACGCCTGCAAAGAAGAAATTAAAAGAGCCTGAAAGAAAATCAACTAGAAAAGGTAAAGAGAAGCACTGACTGACGAGAGTCCTGCAGCTGTTTATCAAAAAGCAGTTCAAGTTCCAGGTTTGGTGCAAGACATGGCTTCCAGTAATCTAGAGCAAAGTAAGTCAAATGTGCTCAGAGCTGACTAAAATAAATGAAACACTGAAGGAGTATATCAAGTCAAATAACAAAAGGCTGGAGAAAAATGAAAGAAGCTTCAGATAGATAAAACTGCAAAAATCAGAGTTGTTGAAATGAAGAAAAAGCTGTCTGGATATGAGACTGCTCAAGAAGAGATGTTTCAAAAAATGGTAGAATTAGAGGACAGAGCACATGGGAAAAACCTTAGATTTTCTGCTGTACCAGAGAAACTAGAAGGAACAGACTGTATTAGTTTTATGAAGGCACAAGTAAGCACCTGGACTGGTATCCTGTGGCATCAGTGGTTAATTGAAAGGGCACAAACTGTGTTTGCTCCAAATCCAGGTATGAAAAAGCAGCCAAACCTTTGTTAGTAAAGATGCAAACCTGCCAGGAGAAAGAGTTGATCCTGACAAAACTGTGACAAAAGGGCAAAGTATTAAAAGTTGGAGACAGGAGCGTGTTTGTGAAAAATGATTATTCATTGTACATCAGGCAGAAGAGAAACAAATTTACTCCAGTAATCAAGGAATGTCAAGAGGCGGGTGTGAGATTCAAGCTGCTGTATCCAGTTGGTATTTTCTCCTTGAGGATCAAAGGCATTTTGATGCAGATCAAGCTAAGAAGAATGTGCAAATGTTTGTCCAACAAAAAAAATGAGTCCTCAAGCAGAAAATGAGCACTCAAGCAGAAGAGACGTCTGCTTCTCATTCTTCTGATAATAAAGCTCAGAGAAAGACATTGCCAGTGAAATCTTTTCCACTGTTCAAAAAGAAAATGCTTGAAAGACAGAGAAAAACACAGGAGATGACCAGAAAAGTCAAGACCATCTTGAAACTGAACAGGAATCTTAAGTTGGGAGATGGAGAAGAACAGGCAGAAGACCAGCATTATGGGAATTACTGAATCAATGTGAGACTACAAAGCATCAACCGCATTTGTGAAATATGGTTGTATAAGTGGAAAGAATGGACCTTTGACTTTGTTAAACTTGTGAGGGACTGAAACACATGTGTCTCACTTTGTCATTAATGTTTCAAAGGACTCTGAGGGGAGAGGAAGAAGGAAAAAGGCAAATGTAGGTAAGTTTATTTTCTTTACAGTATTTTTATGCAACTTTCCACGGTATAAGTTGCATATGTTATAGTAAATTATTTTTAGTTGTTGTATGTGACAACATTTTTAAAGTAAACAGATGCCTTTTTTCTCTTCCTCTTTCCTCTCTCTTTTTCTTCTTTTTTGAAATTAAGAAATGTAGGCATTACAGTACAAAAAAATGAAGAAATGATGGACAAAAGCATGTTTAAGTTAATATGCTGTAATCTTGGGTTGCCGAGGTGGGAGATGGGGTGTAAAAGTGCACAAATCATAATGTATGTAGTGCTGACTCTTATTTTTGTATTGTTAAATGTCTGGATTAAGACCCTTGGCTTAATCTAATAACAAATTTTAAATAGAAACAAGAAAATATGACAGCACTAACTATAATGAAACGTTTTCCTTTAGCAATATAAATGTTTCAGCTTGTCTTTCAAACTGCAACACATAAATACATTTTTTCTTTTTTCTCTTACTTTTCCAAGGAGGCAAGCTGATAATAGGGCAATAAAAAAAGGAATGGCTAAAATGATTTCTGAAAGTATGGAAGTATTTTTCTCATCTGGGGAAGGGGAATAAAGATAAGACGGACACCAATTGGTGCACGTAAAAGCGCAGGCAGTAACATGCATCTCAGTATGGTTAACTTCAGTTTCAGTTTAACAAGGGCCTGCATTAGCTGTCTGTGGCACAAAGGTTCCTATTACAAGGGCTAAACTTCTTTATTTGAAGATGTACATAGTTATGTGTGTTTATATTAAATTAATATGTTATGGGAGTATTCTGAGAGTGTGTTTTTTTGTTTCAGGGTTTTTATTAAAACACAAAGTCTTGTAAAATGTGACATAGGTTCCAGTGTTGACGATAAGTAAAAGATTTCATAAAGGAGTAACCTGCCAAACATTGGGTGCATGTATCACAAAAGTTGGAATTATGTATTTTAAAAAGCAACCATATGTAATAGGTGGGAGTAATGACTTCTTACTATAATGCTGACACTTTCCATATTATCTTGGAATGTCAGTGATCTCACATGTGTAGACAAAAAGGAGAAAATAATTATGTTAAGATTTGCAGACTGCAAATAACAGTACTACAGGGGACACATTTGGAAAGCTCTGACCATATGAATTGGTAAAGAAAGGATTTCAGGGTGGATATTCTGCTGAATATCAAGGACAAAGGAAAAGAGGAGTGCTTATATTAATTGCCAGAGGATCTCCAGTAGTGATAGAAGTGGAAAAAGAGAATAATTGCAGATTTGTAGTAGTAAGGGGCTACTGGCAAGAGATTACATTGATATATATTTATATTCCACCCAAAACCGCTGTTTTGGAGATAAAAAAAAATCTTGGAGAAATAATTAGCTTTCAGCAGGGAATATTACTTACAAGTGAGCACTGGAATTAGATTTGCAACAATGAGGATGTATCTGGAAGCCATGAAGTGAAAATATAACAAAAGAAGCTTGATTTCTGAAGATGAAAATATTTGCTGTGAAAGACATGAAACTGTGATACAATTTACATATTCTCCAAGGTGCAGTAACTGACCTAGACTTTATAGAAATTAAATTTTACAGGAACATGCCCATTTAATTGAGAACTTTGATACAAATCCAATAACTATTTCAGATCATGTGTCAATTATTATGAAGATAAAAAGGTAGTGGAGATAAGACACAGAGATGTCCCCATCTGTCTGTCAAAAAGGGAGGAATTTAAAGAATGGGTAGTGGAAATTATTCAGAAGTTAAAAGGGAAAATAGAGAGTACTCCAGAAGTTATAGCTACTGAGGGGGATAAAATTAAAGTGAAGTTTAAAAATAGGGTAGAAATAAAAGGAAAAGAGATCTGGTTAAGAAGTATTAAGAATTATGTAGAGGGGCTGACAAAGGTTAAAATATTACAAAATAAGGGGAATCTCTCAGGGGACTTCCAAGATGGTTGCACATTGAGTAACACATTAATTCTAGCTCTCCTATTGTGAAAACAGAAACTGAGCAGAGAAGGCCAGTAGATTCATGTTTATGGGTAGATTTCAGTAACTGGCTAGCAAATGTACTGACTGGATGCCAGGAAAAAAGAAATACAGAGGACCTGGAAAAAATCAGCTACAAAAAGTGAGGAAGAAACACTGACTGGGTAAAGTTTTGCAACTGTTCAGCGAAAGCAATGCAATCTCTAGACATGAATTCCAGTAACCTACAGGAAAATATAAAACTCAAGAGATCAAAATGGAGAAAAGGCTGGCTGAATATGAAGATAATAGAAGTTAGAGAACAGAGCACATAGGAAAAACTTGAGGTTTTCAGCTATACCAGATTGGATTCATTTTATGAAAGCACAAATAAGCAACTGGAATGGTATTCCACAGCAGGAGGAGTTATTTGAAAGGGCACATTGTATGTATGCACCAAATCTGGCTATGAGAAAGCAACCTAGACCTTTAATAGTAAAGATGCAATCATACCAGCAGAAGGAGCTGATTCTGACAAAACTGTGGCAAAGTGGGAGACAGTAGAGTGTTTGTGGAAAATAATTATTCAATGTACACCAGACAGAAGAGAAGTAAATGTGTTCCACTAATCAGGGAATGTCGAGAAGCAGGCATAAGATTCAAGCTGCTGTATCCAACTATTTTCAGAATATTCTTTCCTGGAGGGTCAAAATTATTTTTTGATGCAGAACATGTTAAGGAGGAAATACAAATGTTTGTCCAACAGAAAAGTGACATGAAACAGAAGGACATTCTACTTCTTGTTCTTCTGGTAATAAAGCCCATAGAGAGACTGTGCCAGTGAAACCTTTTCCGTTCTTTAAAAGGAGAATGCTTGAGAGACAGAAGAAAGCTCAAGAGTTGACTAGAAGAAGCAGGAGCATGTTGGAAATGAAGCAGAGACTGAATTTGGGAGATGAAGATCAACAGGAAGATAACTGGCAACACGAAAATTTATAAATGTGGGATTACAAAGCATTAATTATATTTGTAAAATGTGACAGAACAAGAAAACTTGTAAATATCGGACTTTTTTGACTTTGTTAAACTTGTAGGGGACTCCAAAACATATGCCCTACTTCATGTCATTAATGTTTGGAAGAAGATTTAGGAGGGGGAAGAGAAAGGAAAGAGTTAATTAAATGTAAAGCAAAATTTTGTTCTTAACAGTAGTATTTTTGTAATACATGACATAACCTGCATGCTATAAAGTAAAGCTTTTTCAGTTATTTTCAAGTGCAATAGGGATACTAAAGTAAACAGGTGCTCCTGTTTTTTCCTTCTTTCTTTCTCCTTGTTCAGCTTTAAGAAATGTAGGCAGTGCAATGACTGGATTAAGGCCATTGGCTTTATCTAGTAACAAGTTTTAAGGGGAAGCAATTAAATAAAAAAGAACACTGAATATAATAAAAAAAAAATTCCTCTCACAAATTAGTGCTTGTAGAGGTGACTGTATATCCAGTTCTCATGTCTCCATGGAGACAATGTGATAAGGAGCAATAAAAACAGAATACTTGTTTCTTTCAATGGCTAGGAGATTATGTTTTCTGAAAGCATTCAAGGATTTCCCAATCTTTTCCCATTTTTTAAAGGAGATGAGGATAACGTATATAAACCAGGTGTTTAATTTGTACATGCTTTTATATTATTGGAGTCTGACATCTAGAGGCAAAAGAATGAGAAACCGCAAAAGTGGAGTTTCTGGACTGTGTGTTGATCATCAAGGACAAAGAAGGCCATAACATCCCTGTATTCTTCCCTTATAAGGCCCATTATTGAATACAGTGCCCCATTCTGCATGTACCTTGCAAAGCACATGCAGCAGCTGGAGAGACCACAGAGGTTCCTCACCAGGAGAATCAGGGCCTCAAAAATCTACCATACACAGGCTAAAAGCCATATGCCTCTACTCCGTTTCATACAGACTCCTCAGAGGTGACCTCTATCTGGCATATACAAGACTATCTCGAACCCCGCCTTAATGGGACTGCTGCATATCCACAAGTCAAGCTCCACTAGAGTAACCCGCACACATGGCCTCAACCTGGTCTGTGACATTAATAGGACTTGCTGGCAAGACAGATTTGTGTCCCAGCGACTCCCCCCATCTATGGAATAAACTACCTCTCCACGTCAAACAGAGTACCTGTTTACCCCTTTTTAAGCTCAGTCTGGATAACTGGATGGGAAATAGAAAATACATCCTTGGGATTCCACCCTCCCTGCTGGACAGGGGCATTGGGTGCTAATTTGTCTATGCATGAGCTAAACTCTTGGCTAGGCTTATAAGGGCCTCAGGGCCAATAGTTTAGTACCTTCTTATGATCCTATGGTTACTCACTCTATATGTGACATTAATAGAACCTGCTAGAGTGACGGATTTATCTCCCAGAGGTTACCACATTTGTGGAGCAGACTCCCAAATCATGTAAAGCAGAGCACTTCTTTGACCCTCTTCGAGCACAGTCTGGATGATTGGATGGGTAACCATAAATTCACCCCTGGAGTTCTACCTGTGTGTCTCTTGTAGGTGCTGATCATGGAAACAAGGGCAGAACTTGGCTAGGCTTGTAAGGGCCGTAGGTTCATTAGCCTAGTAACTTCCTATAATCATGTGACTCACGGAATGCCAACATTTGCTGAGGAAATATCCTTGAACTTCTGGGGCAATGAAAATATATTTGTGTTGAATCATTTAACTGTTAAGAGTGGCAGAGTTGGATAAAATGAACTCAGAGTTAATGGAGTTTGAGAACAGTTCTGAGGACAGTAGACATGAAGCCTACCCTCTCAGAACAGTCATGCCAAATCCCCAAAGTCTCTGGGAATGTCACTGAGATTGACACCTACAGAGGCACATTTGCTTGATTCAAAATGCCAGACTATGAGGAAGAACTTACAATCCTGAGGGGAAAAAAAGGGAAAATCTGTGTCCCCATGCAAGGGTGAGATGATTTAAGATGGGAAAAGTAGTGTTTGCAAGAGTGAAGCTAGCCCTGGGATACCAGCAAACTTACTGTGATAAAAAGAGCCAGGTGGATCTTTGTTCCAGCACTGGACAGCTGACAGTCTGGAGACCTCTTTTGGTTTGTTTCTCTATTCATGTAACTGCGTAAGAAATTTTGTCCGGATTGTAATATCTGGGGAATGTTTGTAAAATAAAGACATCCTGTTGTCTTTGTTGTGATCATGATTCCTCATTTGAGGCATTGAGCTCACCCAATCAGTCTATCCATGGATGTTTTTTTGCCATCAGGAAGGGGTCTGCTTTCAGCTCAATTACCATACCAGACTGAAACGTTATTTGCTTTCAGGTGTGAAGACTTTTAGATCACCCCTGGAAATAAAATGACTACAGGAAGCAGTGCAGGGTCATTCTTCATGGAAAGTTGCACCTGGTGATTCCAGTGGTAGTTCAGGTGGGGCAGATGCTAGTGATGATGGCCTGAAAACGTTTAGAGACATTGAGCTTGCTCAGAAAATGAAACTTTGTGAGATTATCCTGCGGTATCTGGAGACTAATAACTGAATTTTAATTAACATATCTTAGCAGTCTGTGTCTCTCATGGATTACACAAACAGTAGTTTATTCCTTTCTTTAGATGCATAGTTTTAAGATAACACTACCTAAGTGTGCTTCTTGTTTTCCTGTTTTATTCACTTTGCAGGTTTATCTTGGAATTTGGTAGACTTTTAAATTAATAAGGTTTCTTGTTGCTTTTGATGGGGAGGGGTGTTCCTTCTGTAGGACGTTTTAGATTAATATCGCTGTGGTTATTTATTTATTTTTACATCTTTATTAAATCATCACATTTTAAGCAGCAACATAGGTTTATATACATTAGTCGAAAACAAGCCACAATATTGTTTTTGTTGTTATGGTCGTGTAATATACATATGTATTCTTTTTACCAATTTTTATTCACTCCAACATTACATAAATTGCTTAACTCATGCCTTGCCTTAAACTTCTCTCCTAAATATTATTCTGTATGTATGGTATGTGTTGTTCTCATAAATCCCTCTTATTTCTATTAAATTTGCTGCATCCCTTTTCTAAAGATGCTACTTTAAATTATTTTATCTCCTTTAGAATGTTCAGAGCTACGTTTATGTTGAGAATTTATTTGAATTTCTTTTTTCTAGCAATTGCATTTTGGGTACCAGTAAAATTAAACTTAGTAAGGTCTTACTATGTTTAGGCAATGTTTATGATGTATTCCATCTCAAAAGAATCATTTCTGTGGTTACATCCATCTGTTCACCCAGCATTTCTGTCAAAATACTCTGTAGTGATTTTTTTAAATCTAACTTACTAAATTCCACAAATTACCTCTCTCATCCTCATCACACCTCCAACATTTGCTATCTGTCTGATGAGGGGTGTTCTTGGGGTCTAAAATAGATATGCAAAACTCTTAAACCTTCTAGAGTTTGTTGCATACTTGGGGCCATTCAAAATTTATTCCCCTTGCTCCTTAGTAAATTCCCTTTCAATTTTCTTTTCACAATCTTGTCTAACCTCCTCTGATTCTTTACCTACCATGCAGTATTTTATACCCCAACTGGTTATCTTAACAACAGCTTCTATTCTCGACTCATCTAAAACTCTCCCAAAGATGGTCTTTCATTTAGAATTCCCTTATCCCTTTCTCTTTCCCTGTACACTGGTATCAGTCTCTGATAGGACAGACCTTCTCTAACCTGCAGTCCAAACTTCTACTTGGCTGCATTCTATTCTGTCAACTTTTCCTAAGTTATTAGCTCCTAGTGCCTTAGTTCCATTGCTAATTTCTTCCAGTAAATTCTATCCCCCCTTGACTATTTTCTAGACCCTTTCTTGCAGACATCCCTGTTTTTATGCACCTTTATTGAGTTATCAGTTGTGACAGTAACAAGCTTCCATTTATATAATTGCAAACATTATATGGCACATATATTCATCTGTACAATATATTCAACCCGACATTACATAAATTAGTCAATTTCTGCCTTCCCTTAGTTAAACCTCATTCCTCCTCCAAAAACATTTTCTGCATATATTGTTTCCACAATTTCTATTTTTTTGCTATGTAATTTGCTCCCCTTTTCTTAAGATCTCACTTCCAGTTCTTTTATCTCTCTTACACTGTTCACTACTTCAAATATGGTTGGTTTAGACTTTGGTTTTCATTTTCTAATAACTGCTGTTTTGGCAGCCACCAGAATTAAACTTAACAAGGCCTTACTATGTCTGGGCAATTCAGATCCTGTATCCCAGCTAAAAAAAAAAAAAATCAGTTCCCTAGTTACACCCAGTTGCTCACCCAGTAGTTTTGACACAGTACTCTGTAGGGAATTGTTAAAATCTGCCAACTTATTACACACCCAAAACGTGATTAAGTGCTATAGTTATCGTGCGGTATTTTATATGCCCTTGGGGGGTCATTGTCGTTTTGAAAAGTGAAATCTGTTCTAGATTCAATTAAAATCCCAACCGATGTAGGGCTTTCATTTAGGATTCCCCTATTTCTTTCTCTTTGCCTGTACTCTGATATCAATCCCTGAATGGGAAGGCAGTCTCTAGCCTGCAGTCCAAATGCCGTCTTGGCCCTTTCCCATTCTATTACCTTCCCATCTTTAATTATTTGTTCCCAAAACCCTGGTTCCTTTGCTAGCTGCCTCTCGTAAATTCCAGCCCCCTCTTGCTTATTCTGTGTACTCCTAATTGCAGGCATATCTGTTGGCTTAATCTACTTTCTGTATTCCTGTGTTGGCTTAATTCTTAGAATACTTTCTGCTACACTATGAATATAATCTTTTTTTTAATTTCTCCAAATATTTTGGGTCTCTAATATGACAGCAATGGACCCCATTCCTAAGTCAAAGTACAATTAAAGTTCATGAAGTTAGTTTTGTTTCAGTTTTTGATGTCAGCCAAAAGTGCTCTTTGCAGCACCTGTAATGTGCCCAGTAATTACTCCTTCTGCAATTCATATGGTGTTACATGTATTGGTAACATATCTAAAGATTATTTTTTCTAAGACTCATTGCTCCTACTACTATTGGAACTGTCTGGATATCTTTCTTCCACATTGCTCTCATTTCTCCCTGCAGATCCTGATATTTTATGACTTTGCTTCTGTATGCAACACACTGTAGTCACTGGGTGTGGTGATTTCAATGATCAATGCTACTTTTGTCTTCTTTTCATGGACCACTGTATCTGGTTTTCTACCCTTTATCTTTTGAACTGTTGGTAATGGGTGATCCCATGTGATATAAACTTCATCATTTTCTGTGATGCTTTGTGTGGCTCATGTTTCCAGTGTTTTTCAGTCACTTCGGTACCATAATGTTTGCACAATCCCCAGTGCAACAGTCTTACCACATTATTATGCTTTTCAGTATACTGTCCTTCTGTCATTACTGTATCACAACCAAGCAACAAGGTGTGCGACTGTTTCCAATTTGGTTTTACAAAACCTACATGTCTCTGTTTCTCCCACAGTTCAATGGACTTTGTAAACCAATGTGTATACAACCCACTATCTTGGACTGCCAATATTAACCTGTCTTCTCTTGGTTTGAATTAGCCTCTCCTTAACCATTCCTGTTCAACATGAGGTTCTTCCAGAAGTTTCATATGCTTGCAACTATATTTATGCATTTTCCTCATTTTTTTTGCCTTCTCATCTGGTCCTTCACCTTATATTCTTTATTTTGTTTTTTGGCACATTCAGTTGCAGCCTGATTTTTATCTACTTCTGGTTTGATAACCATTTCTGCTTGAAGCCAATATGCTTCTGCTAGATTAAGCAGAGAAGTTATCCTAGATTTATTATCCTCATGTTTTAAAACTTTCACTATGTTTGGGTCATGTGAGGTCAGTAGGTAATCCCATGATTGCAGATCTATACATGTAATTAATTTCAATGAGGTTCATCCCTCCTTCGGAACGGAGAATATATAATCTTGGTATACAGTGATTTTATAAGTCATTTGGTGAACATGAAGTATCCTTCTTGTTTTCCTGTCTAATCTATCCAACAGGTTTTGAGGCCAGTCGGTCACTCGAAACTGTAAGGACAGGAAAAGCAAATTGGTGTATAGCTTGGATTTTGTTCCTAGATGTCAGCGCTGTTTTCAGGTTAAGTGAAGTCTTCTAAAGTATTCCTTACTAAGTTTTATTTGCATTTGTTCATGTTTTATTACTGATCCTTCATCAATTCCCAAATATTTATACACTCCCTCTTGCTCAAGTTCTTTTATATCACATTCTTGTCTCAAGCTGATGTTTTCCTGGTGCTGCAGTGTTCCTGCTTTAAAGGTTGCTTTTGCACATTTATCAAGACCAAATTACATTCTTATATCATATGAAAAAATATTTGACAACCTCCAGTTGTGCTTTCAGTTCCTCATCTGATGAACTATACAGTTTTAAATCATCGACAAAGAGAAGGTGAGAAGTCTTTACACTTTGTTGTTTTCCAGGAGCCAAATTATAGCCATGGTCAAAGCTAGCTGTTAAACAGCTTAAAGGGTTAAGAGCAAAGCAGAATTATCCAGAAATGTGGGATACTATCAGATGTGTTCTGTAGTCAATCCATGCCATATTTAGATTCTTCCCCTTTTTACAGTTCTCCACTATGACTTTAGCAACAGATGATCCTTTGCTCCATATGACTTTCTTTTATTGCCCTTTTGTTCTACTGCCATAATTTTCTCCTAATTGACTATAAACTCTGTCACCATCAGTTCCCTGTGTATACTTTATATGTAATCGGAAGGCAAGTTGTTGATCTTTAATTTTTAGGGTAGCTTATAGGTTCATTCTTAAGTAGGAGTATTGTTTTTCTTGTTGTTAGCCAGGTTGGTGTCTGTTCGGGCTGCTCATATAAATAGTTCTTACTCCTGGCTAAATCTTTGTGCAAAGATGTTAATATTTTTCGCTAAAAGTTAGGTACTGTGGCTGTGGTTTTCCAATTACAGGCTTTTCTTAACTTTGTTTCAATCTGTCTGGCTGTTACTTCATCCCATTTCATATTCTGTACCTTTAAACTTCTTATTCTTTCTTTTATTTCTTCTATCCATTTAGCATATTTGAGACAAGAATGAGATACTTCTCCAAACTGTATCTATTTCTTCTTTTTTTTGCGGTATTTCAATTCCTTTTACATTGTTTCCCATTTCTCTATAAAACCTTTTTGGGTCATCAATAAATTGCTTATTTTATACCTTTCCTTTATTCCTTTATATTTATCTTTGTATCTTCTAAGTTTTTCCGCCTGTGCTGAAATGTTTTGTTTATTTGCGATAGTGCATAATAGATCTTGGTCTGTTCTAATACTGCACATTGCTTTTATCACATCTATCTTTCTTAGTATTTTTGTTGATCTGTACCCTGTTTTATAGTCCTCTAACAGTGACGCTTCTTGTCTTAATTGCTTTATAGTTTTCTGTAGTCGATAGTTCCATGATTGTATTCAATTTCTCCCCATCCTTTCCCTTACTACCCCATGTTCTTGTGGTAGAACTTTATCAGTTATTAATTTAGCCGCACGGTAATATATCCTATTTAATTCTGTTATATAGCATTGATCTCTATGAACAGTCCTAATTACTTGTGTTCATTTGCTTTATCAGACTTCTGACTTTTTGGGTTTTATTGATCTTCTGCAGTCTGTTTCTTTCATTGATCTTAATATACTGTATCTATCTATGTCTATTGAATCGAGCAATTCTTGTCTTAGCTCATTTTCTTCCAAACCTAAGGCACATCCCTTATTTTCCATTTCCTGTTGGCATTCTATAGAAAGTTCTATAGGATCTTCCTGTGGCACATTCTCTTTAATTTAATCCTGTGCCATCTGTTGCTATGCCATATGGGAATTCACTGGCCTATCACTCCTCAACATTGACTGCATCAGAGTTTCCACAGATTCCTGTTCCTTCTCATGCTGTCTAGCTTCAAGTGAACATTTGTACTGGTTTCCTGTGGAAGGCTGCCAAATATCTTCATATGGCACCTGACCAATTGCTTCCTGTTCCACTGGTTTCTCCTTATTTTGGATATCCATTGCCCTATCCTGTTGTGGTGCTTCCTGAATTAGATTTTCTACACTGAATCCATCACTTTGCAGGTACACCATAACTTTCTATTTCTTTAACCACTCCATTACTAATCTCCTTTTTCTCTGTCTTTTTTTTTGTATTGTAAAGTTTTCCATGTCCAGATTCCTTTGCCTGTATTTCTCTTCAGTTATATTTTATTTATTAAAGTTGCATGTCTATATATGCCTGTTGTTATCCTCCTTAAGGATCTGCATCTAAAGTCCCACCCTCTCCTTATTGCTTGAATTTTCCTCCTCTCCTGCTGCACCATCTCCTTCTACTTGGAATTGTAGCTTTTGGCTTGTGTTATGTGTAAGAGGCTTAACTATGTAGCTCTAAAATACCCTTCAAAGCAGGCTCATAGGTCTTTACTAGGCTAACGACCACAAGGGCCTTTTTAAGCCTAGCCATGCATCCCAAATCTCTGAAAAGTCCTGATACCCTTGATAAGTCTAAGCATGGGCCTGGGAGATGAACCATTTACAGGTTATCTGTGTACATTACAGACATAGGTGCTAAACCAGGGATGAATTTCCAGTTTCCCATCCAGTTGTCCAAGTTGCACTTGAATTGGGTTAGGGAGGAACTCTACTTCACATGGATTGGGAGCCTGTTCCATAGTCTGGGTAGTCTCTGGGATACATACAGTGGATATAAAAAGTGTACACACCCCTGTACAATTCCATTGGAAAAACAAACAAATCTGTTAGGGGAATAAATATAAAAAATAAAAAATGTACAACAAGCTGGTTGCGTAAGTGTGCACACCCTTAAACTAATACTTTGTTGAAGCACCTTTTGATTTAATTACAGCATTTAGTCTTCTTGGGTAGGAGTCTTTGTTTTTCAATTGAATTGTCCAGGTTATAGGTCACATTAAAGGTGGGAAAAGTTTTGAAATGATTTATTGTGGTCTCGTTTTTTTATATCACAAAAACCTGGGATTTTAACATGGGTGTATACTGTACCTCTCTCTCCACATGTCCTATTTATATCACAGGCAAGGTTTAAGTCTTTAGAATAAGTTATTCTAGTGCTGTTTGTTTTGTGGATATGCAGGAGGTCCATCAGAGTGGGGTCTGACAATGCCCTGTATGCCAGGCATAGATCTCCCCTCAAAAGCCTGTAGGAGACAGAATACAGGGATAGTGCCTTGTGGCAGTCTGCATAGGACATATTAGTTATGCCCTGTGTTCTTTTAGTGAAGAATCTCTGTGGACTTTCCATTTGTTGGATATGCCTGGTTAGGTACATACCAAAGGGGGCATTGTACTCAGTGATAGGTCTGATGAATGCCGAATACAGTGGAACAATGACTTCCCTGGACTTGGATGCCATACCTTTGTTTATAAGTTGCGCAACATAGAATGATTTCCTCACCAGTGTAGGCATGTGATGATCAAAGGCTAGATTACTACCTGTGTGTCCCTAAGTCCCTGACTACAGGGTCAACTCTAAAGGGTGTGTTGTCAGTACGATATTTACCATGGCTCTGACACCAGTTGTTTGTCTGTGTCAACCCCTCCTGGAGAACATTTGTGTCAGTGTGAGATTCAATGACAGCTCCTAATTTACAATCATCTGCAAATTTAGTCAGCCAGAGACCACTGACACTGGCCTTGACTTCTGGTAAGTAAATACCAAAAGTAGCAGTCCAAGGACTGATCCCTGAGGGACTCCACTTGTGACTGGCATCTTTGTAGAGGTGAACTCTCCAATTCTAACTTCCTGGGTTCTGTGTGTAATTAGGTAATCCTAAACTACCTTGTTCTTTCTGAAAGATCAGCTTATCTCACTTGACTCTTGCCCTCTTCCCTTCCTAGATAAAATCTTTCGACTCTTTATAGATTACTAGCCACAACTTCTCCTCTGGTTGATAAAATATGCCTGACCTATTTATAAAAGGGACAAAAAACGTTTTTTACTCTTTGTATCTGATCTTGCTATCCATATCCATAGACAAGAGCTTCCAGTTTCTCATTTTTTTATCTTTTGTTTAGTCTTTTCCCACATATCCTTTGCTGCTAAAACAGAATAATTTTTAACCCATACTCCTAAATACTTCATTGTGTCATGTCCCCATAAATATGGGTATTGGTGAACTAATTCATGTGTGGGTACGTAGTTTACACCTATAACCTTCATTTTATCTTTATAAATTTTATATCCCGAAAAAAAAGATGTCCTTTTCTGGTTTTGTCCAATACAAAAATCATATAATCTGTAAATAAAGACAACTTTTTTGATTACTATATCAATTATATCCTTGAATTTCCGAGACCCTTATTCTCTTTGCCAGTGGTTCTAAATATAATGCAAATAACAAAGGGGAAAGAGGACACCCCTGCTTGGTTCCTCTGTTCGGACACAATTTATCAGAGAGGAACTCTCCCATTTTGATTTTTGCCTTTGATCCCTCATGTATCCTCCTAATCATCCTTATTATTGCATCAGGGAATGCATTTGCTTCCATTTCCCTAGTCAAAAACTCCCAGCTTACTCTATTGAATGCTTTCTCTGTATCAAGACCCACCAACAGTGGTATTTTCATACATCCCTCCCCGATCATCATTGTTCTAGTAATGTTGTGAAATGATTGCATCCCTTCCACAAAACTACATAGATCCATATCTATCAGTTATGGCAGAACCTTTGCCATTCTTTTTTGCCATTATAGACATAAACAGATTGTAATCATGGTTTAAAATTGAAGTGGGCCTATATGAAACTGTATCTGATGGGTTTTTACTGTTTTAGGCATTAAAGGCACACAACAGTTTTCCAGGATGTTGGTGCTCCTTCTTTTTAAAATACTGTTAATACAAAACGTTATCACTTTCTTCCCTCCTGGCTTCCAAACTTCCACCGGAATACCATCTACTCCCAGAGACTTTCTGGCAGATTGGTTTATACATCACTGTTTTCATCTCCTCTCCTCCTGTCTTGCCTGATAAGTGTTGAGCCTCATCTACCTCTAACCTTGGCATATTTAAGTCTTCCATAAATATTTCAGTTTGTCCTTGTTCTTGATTTTCACATTTCTCTCCTTTATACAAGTGTTCATAAAATTTCCAAAATATCTCAGGATCTCTGGTTATTTTTCTTGTTATAGGCTCCCTAAGCTTGACAACAACTCTTTCTACTTTCTGTTGCCTGAGTCATTGTACTAAAAGTTTTTGTGTTCTGAAGTTATCAAAAAACAATTGCTTAACAGTTATCTTTCTAAACTCATGCATATTATCAAGGTAGTCCCTTATTTCTGTTTAGCACTATGCAGTTAGTCCTCCTCTTTTTTCGTGACATCCCCTTATTCTGCACTAATTTTAACCTTTGTTAGTCCCCCTAAATAATTCTTGTTACTTCTTTACCATATCTTTTTTTTTACCCTAATTTTAAATTCTACTTTCATTTTATACCACTCACTAGCTGTAACTTCTGAAGTACTTTCTCTATTCCCTAATAACTCCCAAATAATTTCCACTACCCATTCCTTAAATTCCTCTCTTTGTTTAACAGGGTGATGAGGAGGAACCTTCACTGTCTCCTTTTTACTTCATTACCATGCATTTTTATTTTAGATATTATTAGCGCATGATATGAAATTGTTATTGGATGAATATCTCAGCGGTCATTTAAGTGCTAATATTCCTGCAAAATATAATTTCAGTATAGTCTAGCCCACTTATTGTACTTCGAGGAGTAATATTTAAATTCTGTCTTAGTCCATACTACTGAAATCACGTCTTCCATACCAAATATTTTCATAAATTTCTTCAGACCTTCTAGGCCTCCCAGATACATCCTTACTGTTACAAATGAAATTCTAGTCCCCACCTATAAGTAATATTCCCTGAAGAAAGCTGATTATTTCTCCCCAAAATTTAAGTCCATTATAGCTGTTTTAGGTAGAATATAAATGCATTCCAGCATAAACTTCTTCCCTTGCCAACAGCCCCATATTACCACAAATCTACCATTATCAACTGTTTTCATATTCTATCACTATTGGCGCTCATCTAGCAATTAGTATGAGTACTCCCCTTTTCCCTGAATCTGTATTTAGTATCCATCCTGAAATGCTTTCTTTATCAAATTTTCATTCACAGTTATTTCCAAATGTGTGTCTTGTTGCATTGCTGTTTACACTGTGTATTTCTTAATATAATTCATTGCTCTTTCCTTTTTTATCTGTACATGGGAGACCATTCACATTCCATGATAATGTGGAAAGTGTCACCATTTTGATAAGAAATTATTATTTCCACATATTATAAATGACAGCTTTTTTAAATGTCAATTTCTAGGTTTTGTGATACATGCACCAAATAACGTTTGGTAAATTGCTCTTTTATACAGTTGTTTCTTGTCATCTCCATTTGAACCTGTCACATTTTGCAAGACTTTATGTTCTAATGAAAGTCCTCAAAAAACACCCACCCGGACACCCCCATAACCTGTTAACTTAATACAAAGACACAAAATTATGTACATATTCAAGTAATGCAGTTTAACCATCCTAATAAGAACAGTTGTACTAAATAGATAGCTGCAGACAGAAGCATCATCTATCCTGAAGTTAAGGATGTCCATGCTAAAATGCATGTTACTGCCTGTGATCCTACTTAAAATAATTTCTCTCTCTTCTTTTTAATCTTTATTCCCCACCCAGATATGAAAAACAACTTACATGCTTTCAGAAGACATTAACTTTTAGCCTTAACTGGTGTTCTGACTTTTTATTGCCCTATTAGCATCAGTTTGTCTCCATGGAAATATAAGGAAAGACTGTGTCCCTCAGTTAGAGTTTTAAAGGCATACTGAACATTTATTGTTGATGGAAAACTTTTCATTGTATTCAGTGTTCTCTTATTTACTTGGCTCCACTTAAAGCTGCTTAGTCAGTTAAACCAAGGGTCTTAATCCAGAAATTCACCTACAAAAACATATCAACTCTCCATATATTAGGATGTGTATACTTTTATTTCTCATCCCGCTCCTCAACAACCCAGAATTACAGCCTGTTAACTTAAACATGCTTTTATGTAGCTTTTTCTCTCTCTTTTTGGATTGTAAAATGCCTGCATTCTCCTCTTCCTGGTGTACACTGAGTAATCATTTTCCATAAACACGAATACTTTGACCTTCTGTCACAGTTTTGTCAGGATCAGTGTTTTCTTTTGGCAGGATTGCATCTTTACTAATACAGGTCTTAGCTGATTTCTCATGTCAGGCTTGGAGCATGCACACAGTGTGCCCTTTCAATTAACAAATCCTGCTTTGGAATACCAGTCCAGTTGCTTATTTGTGCCTTCATGAAGTTAATGTAGTCTATCCCTTCCAGTTTCTCTGATACAGCAGATGCTCTAAGGTTTTCCCTGCAAGCTCTTTCTTCTAGTTTTGCCTTTTTTGAAACATCTCTTCTTGAGCAGTTTCATTTTCATTCAGCCTTTGCTTCATTTCGACCTTTGATTTTTGCACTTTTATCAGTTCATCTGAAGATCTGTTTAAAGCTTCTTCCATTTTCCAGTCTTTTGCTATTTGACTTTATTGACTCCCTCAGTGTTCTGTTTATTTTAATCAGCTCTGAGCACATTTGACTTATTTTTCCTCTAGATTACTGGAGCCAGGTCTTGCACCAAAGCTGGCGCTTGAACTGCAATATCTTCTGTTCACCTTTTCTTGTTGATTTTCTTAGCTTCTTCTTTGCTGGCTCCAGGCAGTGTACTTACTAGCCAGTAACTGAATTTACTAAAAGTAAAAGAGTTCCTGGCCCTTAACTCTCAGTTTTTTCACACAAAGAGAGCTAAAGTTAAGCTGTTTGTTGGTCACTGTGATGCAGACATTCCTGTTGAAGTTTTTCTTTATTCCCATGCTGGCTGCTTAGACTACTTCCTGCCACTTTGTGAATGTAATACTCTGTATGATTGTTATTCTCCATAAGGGCTTGCATCCAAAATATTTCTCTCTCTTTATTCCCCAATCTGTCCGATGTCATCATCATCCTTTTCCACTTTGATAACCTCCTGCTTGTATTATGCATTTGAGACTTTACTGTTTAGGTCTGAAGTATCCCCTTTAAATTAGGTAACTCTAATCCACTATGTTCTCTGGGGAAAATCAGCTCATCCCACTTAACTCTTGTCCCCTTTCCCTTTCAGATAAATTCCTTTAATGCTATATTAATTGTCATTCACAACCTGTCCTTTGATAAAAATGTCTGTACAACAAAGGGATTAACAATATTTTTGCTGTTTTCATAGCTAGATTCATAATCAGGAACTTCCAGTGGTTTTTTTTTTTCGTTTCTTCTTACATACCCTTAGCTGCGATAACTTAATCTTCATTAGACCGTACACCTTAATACTCCATCTTATCATGTCGCATTACACATGGGTGCTGCTGTGCACTGATTAATGGTGTGGGTATGTGCTTTACTGCTATATCCTTAATTTTATCTTCATTTTTTTATATCCCCAAAAGTTGTAGTTATTTTTGGGAGAGTTTTGAAAAATCTGCAAGCTTTAGTAGCTTTTTAACCCACTGCTGCTCTTGTTTTACTTTGTCTGGACTTCTTGGTTATGACAGTTGAGTTTGGAGATTTTTTTTGTTGCTTGTTTCTGGGTTGTCTCCCTTTCACTGTACTGTAATATGGCAAGGAATATTAACGAGGAAAGTGGGGAAGCTTGACTGTTTTTCTTTGTTGTTATTTTTTTTTTTTTTATTATTATTTTAATAAATGAAAAAGAATATGCATACACTAAATTGTACACGAAGAAGAGAAAAATAAAACTATACAAATCCAATAATGTCAAATTGTACCAGATATGATGAGTCATTATAAATGTTAACATTCATGACGTTTGGCTAATGAATACAACTTTTCAACAACTGATCTATATTTAACGATTTGTTTAAAATGTATCTGTTTTCTTGTATCTTAATGATGTAGTTGAAAACTGAAATTTCTTTATGACATACTTAATTGGCAATTTTGATGAATTCTTTAAAAGTTGGAGCAGAGCCTTTCTTCCAATTTAAAGTGATTATTTATTTATTTTACATTTGTTGTCCAGGATAGTGTGACTGGATGCATGTCCATTTTCAGCGGAGGTCCCGGGGAGAAAAGCTCCAGGTAAACAGAAACATTAAAAACATGTTACAATTACAATTTTGACAAAGAGTACATAAGCAAACAATAATAAACATGTTCCACAGGCTGGAGTTAAACCCTGGTGAAAGCCAGGGGTAAATTAAACAGTAGCTGATTAATAGATTTTAGATACTCTAGAAGAGAGTTTGTCAGGCTTGATACAATGACAATAGCCAGTTTAGTGCCAGATGTTGTTTGAGTCTAGTTTTAAGTTGACCTAGGGAGGAGAGTAAAGTAATGTCAGCTGGAAGTGAGTTCTAGGATTTGCCTACAGAGTTTGCAAAGAGAGAGTCACCAGCTGCATTGTTAATTTTGCTTGTCTGAATTAGTCTGTTAGAGGATCTAAGCAGTCGTGTATTGTGCTAGGTGGTGATAAGATTTTTAAGTGCAGGGGTATTATCCGGATTATAAAGGATTTTATAAGCCATGATCAGTTGGTTATACTGAATTAGACTGGGTAGTTCAAGCCACCCAAGCTGGTTAAGATTGATGCAATGATATGTCCTAAAAGGCAGCCTTGTTTGTATTAGAGAGTATAGAGGATGCGTACAGAATTGTTGAGAGAAGGTGAGAGCGAGCTATGGCAATTTTAGCTGGAGGAGTTAGGAAGGCTTTTTATTCTGTAAAGTGACCCTATTTTTTATTGATAATTTTTGATCAATTGGTTTACATGTAGGTCGAATTTTAGATTATCTATAATGACACCTAGTAGTTTTGTAGAGGGTTCAGGGGAGATTAATGTGCCATCATTTGCATTTATGGTAAAGGTAAAAGCAGGAGACCTTTGTGTTGGTGAGAATAACAGCATTTTAGTTTTTTTTGGGATTTAGTATTAAACGACCTTCAGAAAGCCAGTTTGCTATAGTGTTAAAGGTGGACTGGGTAGCAGACCATAATTCTGTTGGAGATGTGGCGGAGCAGATCAGAGTGGAGTCATCAGCGTATTGGATACAGCTGACTTTTGGGATGACAGTATACAGGTAGTTAATGAAGATGGAAAACAGCAGGGGCCCTAGTATAGAGCCTTGTGGTACTCCAAGGGTGTTGGGTAGTAGGTTAGAGAGTTTGTTCTGCCAAAGAACAGCCTGCTGTCTCCCATTCAGGTAGGATGTAAACCACTGAAGGGCCTTAGTATCTTGACAAAAGGTGTGTATTAGAAGTTGGTGGTCAACCATGTCGAATGCCTTGGAAAGATCCAAGAAGAGGGTGGAGGATATGTGATTGTTGTTGCGATTATGCTTTATGGTGTTGGTGAAAGCTAGTAGGACTGAAGTAGTGCTGTGGTGTGGACGGAAGCCATGTTTGGTATCTGTCATGAGGTGATTCTGGATTAGGTGGTGCATGGGTTGTCTGTGTATACATTTTTCCATAATCTTTGCAAGTGGAGAGAGTATGGCTTTTGGTCTATAATTGGAGAATTCAATAGAGCTGCCTCCTTTATGAAGTGGGATTACATAGGATTATTGCAATCAACAAGGTTTTCTTAGGGCTTCCTAGAGCTGTAAGGTAAGTATTTTAGCTCTTACATTACACCAGTTTTAGCACTTAATTTTGCTAGCTATAGATTTGCTATTTTTTTTTTGCAATCAGCAAGGTTTTCCTAGGGCTTCCTAGAGCTGTAAGATAAGTATTTTAGCTCTTAAATTACACCAGTTTTAGCGCTTCATTTTGCTAGCTATAGATTTGCTATTTTTTAATACAATTTTTTAGTAAGAGTCCTATAGTTAATGCATTTCTAGGGAAATGTTAAGGTTAGGAATACAATAGCTGGAGGGGGCAGGGGTAAACTACACTTTAGCTAGTGTTGTGAGTTAGCCAATCTGAAATGTGGACAAACTGGGGATACTGCACAACTTACTTGCTGTGCAGGCACAACGAACAGAGGGGTAGGGACGGTACAACAGCTACAGGATGAAATGAATGTGAGTTAGGTAGGAGAGAGTTTGATTAAAGATGGCACCCTAGGAGGGGGCTGACTAATGAAGATAATCAGGGGGTGGGGTGGGAGTAGCAGATAGGGAGAATGGAGTCGAGAGCAGCCAGAACAGGATTAATCAGGAACTTATGGATCCCTCCCCCACAGGGAGAAGGGATAAAAACTATCAGTGTAAGGTGAGGGATAAGCTTAAAAATATCAGTATCTAACAAAAGACTGATCTGAGTAGCTGTGGAATACTTCAAATAATTATCACTGCAAGCACACAGATAGGGTTGTTTGGCAGTTGTGCAGAGAGTTGTGATTAGTATAGAAACTATAATGAAAGAAGTAAATGCTTGGGACTGGAACGCTGTGCGAGTATAAGGCTGATTCAAGGTATTATAGCCCAATCTAGTGGCAATTGGCTGGATCCCTTCACTGTTGTTGTGCATACACCTTTAAGCCCCAACAGTTTACAAAAATTAAATTGTAATTCAGCTATTACAATAGAAAGGCTGGAGGGAGTCAGGTTCTTGCTTCCCAGAGGTCTTACTTAGTTAAGATAGCCAGCTTCAGCGGAGAAGGTAGATATTGCTTTATGCAGTTAATCCCAGGTGGGGATGAGGGGGTGCGGGTCATGCAGGAAAGAAACCCATGCATACTGAAAAACAAAGGTAAATAAGGCAGAATTAGTGCTTTTCTTACAACTGCTGAGTCCAAATTACAAGAAAATGTTGTGACTTTATACAATCTGAAATAGGTGCAGTTAGTAAAATGATACATTTTGGAATTTGCTTTTTAATGATGTATATGTAGCTAATAATCAATACTTCATCTAGTATATATTGGAAGATAATTACTTAGAAATATCTACATAGAACTTTCAGTACACCATATAAAATAAGTAAGATGTTTCAAACAGGTGCTGTTCTGTGTTGGTGGTGTAAAAAATTCTAAAAGCTGATTGGTTTCATATTTTTATGATTTTTGAGAAAAATAAAAAGTTTTGATTTGATTTTTCAGGAGATGTTCTTCGTTCCACATTGCTGCAGTCCTAACTATTGGGTAGTCCGCTGTCCAGTCGGCCCGAATACCAAAGTATAAGGCTGACGTCGGTCAGGGCGCATTAGACTGACGTCAGTACGTCAGGGTACTAATGCGCATGACCGACGCCATTTCCTCAGTCTTTTTTGCCGCATGGTCCGATGCAGAAGCAGTTTTGCGAGTGCAGGTTGGCGTTCTGAAATTTTCTGAAGTCGGAGTTTCAGACCGAATCAAAGTTGGCTAAGTACCCGTTGGGGAACATTTTGGTTTTTCTTGCCTCAGTATTTAACCGGATGTCAGAAAAAGTGAATAACTGTATTTCTTGTGGGAAACAGATACCTCATAGGGATTACCATACCTTGTGTATACCTTGTTTAGGGCCTGAGCACGACGTTGTTGGATGCCGCTCTTGTGCTAGATTTAACAAACGCACTATTAAGAGAAGGTTAGACTGTGCCAGGTTAGTGTTTGGGAAGCGTTGCAATTATAAAATGCCGTCGGATGCTCCGACGCCCGCTTCGTCCAAGAAGCGCAAGGACAAAACAGCAAAGCCTAGGGTTGATGAACCGGCAGTCCCAGACGTCGGTTCTTTAGAAGGCTCAGTGGAGCCAGAGGTTTTGCCAGGAGTTTCTTTGGAGTCTCAGGCAGAGACTTTACTGTTACAGGATGTGCCTTCTCAGGAAGTAGGCCAGGCTGAAGGGGCTTCTCAAGTAACCGTTCTTCCCTCTCTTCCCAAGGTAGTTAGAGCCTCTCCTTCTGTTTCCAAAACTACTTTGAGAGGTAGGCCAAGTTTGGCTTCAGTGGGGGCTTCTCCTAGCACTTCAGGTTCTGTGCCTAAAAAACTTATGCTTAAAATGGCAGAAGATTTGATTACTATGATTAGAGGTTCTATGCCCCCTCCTGATAAGAGGCCTAGGGTGGAGCCTGAGTTTGAGAGTTTTGAACAGTGTTCAGAGGCTTCTGAGTCTTCTGTGGAAGATTTGCAAGAGTATCCTCCTTATTCTGATTCTGATGTGGATGATTCTACTCCTACAGCTTCTCCTCCTGAGGATTTCTCATTTTCAGAGACTCTGCATTCCATGAGGGAACACTTTAAATGGGAAGGCCAAGATTACTCTGATTCCAGGAAAAGGCTTAGGGAATTCTTGTTTTTACCCCAGCATAGGCCATTAGCTATACCTCCTGTGTTGAATGTGGTGGAAGATGTTTTTGCAGAGGCTTCCCTGAATCCTGATTCTTTGCCTCCTGCTCCTGTTAAACCTGATAGGTACTATAGGGTGCCTGAAGCTCATAAGTATCTTTTTAAGAGTCCTAGGGCAGACCCGGAAACGGTTTCTCAGGGACCTAAAGGTGTTAAGGCCTCTGTTGTTAAAAATCCTGTTCCCACTGATAAAGAGGCAAGGGCTTTGGATAGATGGGGAAGAAAGTGTATACTTCTTCCACTTTAGCCATGAGAGCATTGAATTGTCAGTTTCACATGCTAAAATATCAAAATTATCTCCTTTCACAATTGAAATCTAAGGTGGATGCTTTGGCGGAAGGTATTGAATGTAAAGAGTTGCTGGATTTAGTTCATGTGTCTGAACAAGTGGGTAAGCATTCTTTGCAATGTGGTTTTGATGCTGTACAGGCCTCCTCGAGGGTGGCTGCTACTAGTTCTGTTCTTCGCAGGCATGCCTGGTTGAGGGATCAGAATTTAGCTGAGCATGTTAAGACAAGGATTTTGGATGCTCCTTTACAGTCTGATGTGTTGTTTGGTTCACCTGTGGAAGCAGTTTTAAAGAAAATGGAGGACAAAGCTAAGTCTATGCAAACTGTTAAAGATTTTTTGCAGGTACAGCCACCGAAGTTTAGTAGAAATTGGCCTACTAAGGGATGGACATATCCTGCTTATGATTCCCAGTCTAGGGGTAGGTCTAGACGTGATAGGGGTAGAGCTCAAGGTTCTTTTAGGCCTAGAACAGGGAGTTCACCTGCTCAGACTTCTGGTGAGGGCAGGGGTCAGTCCTTTCGTAAGCAGACCCAATGACCTGCCTTTTCAGCTGCCAGTAGATTCTCGTCTGGCAGCTCCTTTGGGAGGCAGACTGTCTCTTTTCAAAGAAAATTGGGATTTAATTACTCAAGACAGATGGGTGTTGGATATCATTCACCACGGTTACAGGTTTTATTTCCATACATTGCCCCCTTTCAAAGGCATGCCAGACGTTCCTCCTACACAAAGAAAAGAGGCTCACAAGCACATTTCTATGTTACTCTAAATAGGGGCCATTCAGCCGGTCCCTGTATCAGAAAGGAGCCTAGGATTTTATTCTCGCCTGTTCCTAGTACCAAAGAAGGGGAACACGTGGAGACCAATTTTGGATTTATCTCTTCTCAACACTTATCTGGACATTCCAAAGTTCAAGATGTTGACGTTACAACAGCTTTTACCTCTGCTGGGCAAAGATCACTGGATGGTAACTTTAGATCTCAAGGAAGCTTACCTTCATGTGCCTATAAGACTAAGTTGCAGGAAGTATCTGCGTTTTCGAGCTGGAAATTCTCATTATCAGTTCTCTGCATTGCCCTTTGGCTTATCTACTGCGCCCAGAGTATTCACAAAGGTTCTGGCTCCAGTGATAGCTTATTTCAGGCTACAAGGAATTCAAATCTATCCTTACTTGGACGACTGCCTGATTCTGGCTCAAGAAAAGGAAGACCTTCTACAGCATCTGGAATATGTTATAGCAGTGCTAAGATGCCTAGGGTATTCTGTGAACGAAATAAAGTCCAGTCTAGTACCCTCTCAAGACATGTGCTTTCTGGGTGTGAGACTGAATACAGCAGCCCAGATGGCCTTTTTAACCCCGGACAAACAAAAGAGTCTATCACTTTACTTCCATCAACTATCTCATCAGTCCGTGCTGACTGCAAGGACAGTCCTTCAAGCATTAGGGTTCATGGCATCTTGTATTCTGGTGCTTCCCAATGCCAAACTGCATATGAGGGAGCTACAATGGTATCTCAAAAATGTATGGACACAGCACTGCCAGGATTTGGACACTGTCATTCAAAGAATACCTTGCCTTCAAAAGAATTTTGTGGTGGGCTCAGGAATGTCACCTAAACAAGGGACTCTCTGTGACCCGGCCAGAGGCGAGTCAGATTTTAACGACAGATGCCTCGGACATTGCTTGGGGAGCTCATCTAAATGGAAAGTGGATACAAGACAAGTGGCCTGCCAGACTACAGCATCTACATATCAACATGAAGGAGATGTTAGCAGTCCAGTTTGCATTAATGGCTTTCAAGGAGTTACTTCTTCCAGGGCAGGTGTTGATTCTAACAGACAACACAACTGTCATGTGGTACATCAACAAACAAGGGGAACACATTCTTACCCATTGTGCAGGCAAGCAATGATTTTATGGGAGACTGCGCTCAGCTTGCAACTAACTCTTCAGGCAAGGTTTCTGCCGGAGCACAGAACTCCTTAGCAGATGTGTTAAGCAGACAAATCATGGATCCCCACGAGTGGAAACTGGATCTTCATGTATTTCAAAAGTTGACAGTGTCCTGGGGAACTCCAGACATAGATCTGTTCGCTTCTCCACTAAACCACCAGCTGCCAAAGTTTTGCACAAAGAGGTTTCATCACACAGCTTGGAAGGTGGATGCTCTTTCTTTCAGTTGGAAAAATCTTCATGTGTATGCCTTTCCACCTCTGCCTCTTCTTCCAAAGGTGCTTCTAAAGGTCAGACAAGACAAGCCAAGGATGATTTTAATAGCTCCAGATTGGCCTCGGCAGCACTGGTACCCATTACTGAGGAGTCTGGTAAAGAAGCCTCCATGGCCTTTACCCTTGATTCCACATCTGTTGTCTCAGAAGGACGGTCGTCTGCTCAATGTCAAGCTTCACTCTCTTCATCTAACAGCCTGGCATATTCTGTTTTGAATGGCAGCAGGTCTCAACTTCCTCAACAAGTTTTAAATGTGATTATGGAAGCCAGAAGACCTAGTACTAGGAAAGTGTACGCAGAAAAATGGAAGAGATTTTTATTTTGGACTGCAGCAAAGAATTTGGAGATTTCAGAGCCTAATTTGAGTGTGGCTCTTCAATATCTTACTGAGTTATTGGACAAAGGTTTGTCTTTCTCTTCCATTCAGATTCATGCTGCAGCAATTTCAGCTCACTATGATTGTGACCCACCATTGTTTTCACATCCTTTGTTTAAGCAGTTTCTTAGAGGGGCAAAGAATATAAGACCCCCACGTAGAGCTCCTACTCCTGCTTGGGATCTCAATTTTGTGTTGGAGAAACTTACTCTACAACCTTTTGAGCCTGCAGCTACTGCTGAACTAAAATACTTGTCATGGAAGACTGCTTTTTTGTTGGCTATTACTTCTGCAAGAAGGGTTTCTGAATTACAGGCCCTTATGGCGGTTGAGCCTTTTTTGTTTTTTTCATAAGGATAGGGTATCATTACGTACTAATCCTTCTTTTATGCCTAAGGTGGTTTCTAGTGTGGCTTTAAACCAAACTATTCATTTGCCTACTTTTTATGCAGACCCCAAAATAAAGGGGAAAAGATTTTGCACACTTTAGATGTGCACAGGCAATTGCGTTATTATTTGAGCAGGACTAAGGATTTTAGGCAGTCTCAGCAGTTGTTTGTATCTTTTGCTTTGAGTTCGCAGGGCAAGCCTGTGTCAAAACAAACTATTTCTAGGTGGATTGGGTTTTGCATTGCATTTTGTTATTCCCATCATGGCAAGGAGATTCCAACTGGGATTAGGCCTCATTCCACTAGGGCTACTGCCACTTCAACAGCATTTCTAAGGGGGGTGGCAACTAAGGATATTTTGGAGGCAGCTACTTGGAGTTCAGTGCATACTTTCTCTAAGCATTATCACCTTCCTCTCTACTCTAAGTCTAGGGCTGGTTTTGCCACAGCTATTTTGCAAGGCATGTTGTCAGCTCCTGCTTCTTTATGATTTGCCAGCCTCCCTTACCTCTGCTTTGGGATTCTACCCAATAGTTAGGACTGCAGCAATGTGGAACAAAGAACATAGTACAGTTTTGTACCTACCATAAATGTAGATGTTCGAGGATCCACATTGCTGCAGTCCAATTTACCCTCCCTCCTTCCCCTCTGTGTTCAGGGGTGGTTGTGTAGGTGAGGTTATATGCTGATATTTTTGTATATATTGTACATATTTTTGGTGCAGGTATATTGGGCCTTGTCTTTTTAGGGTCTTCTGACATCTGGGGCAAGAAAAGACTGAGGAAATGGCGTCGGTCATGCGCATTAGTACACTGACGTCAGTCTAATGCGCCCTGACCGACGTCAGCCTTATACTTTGGTATTCGGGCCGACTGGACAGCGGACTACCCAATAGTTAGGACTGCAGCAATGTGGATCCTCGAACATCTACATTTATGGTAGGTACAAAACTGTACTTTTCTTAAAGCATTGTGGTCTGACAATTATAATGTTTCAGAATGCTTAATTTTGCCACGTGTACCTATTTCATTTTTCTGGCTCCTTGCTAAGACTTGTCATGCAGGCTGAAGAAATAACATACTAACCAGCAGATTTCAACGGGTGTGCAAGGAATAGGTTCATAGGTTCATACTAGGCTATCTACCCTAGGGCATTTATAAGCCTAGCCAGAGTGTGTTTGGCTTTCGCCACCCATTTTAAATTAATTTTGCTATGCCCTTTTTCGAGGTTAGTATACTGTGCCTCTGTCTAACAGTGACACAGAAGTGATACCCGGGGTAAACCTACGATCTCCCATCCACTCATCAAGATTCCTCTTGAAGAGAGTCAATGTGGGACTCTGCCTAACCTGGACTGGGATTTTATTCCAGAGTGAAGGGAGCCTCTGGGTTATGAATCTGTCCCTCCAGCATGTCCTATTTATTTCAGTGCTGAGAATCAACTCTCTCGAGCGCGTAGCCAAATGGGATTTGGATTTGCTGAGGTGCAGCGTGTCCATTAATTCCGTGTTGGACACAGCTTTATACGTCAGGCACAGATCGCCTCTGAGCAGGCGGTATGCCACTGAGTAGAGCTGGAGTTTCTTTAACCGGGCAGCATATGGCATCTGTTTGAGCCCTTTGATCCTCTTGGTGAGGTACTTTTGGGGTCTTTCCAGTTGCTTTAGGTGTCTGGTAAGGTACATCTCAAAAGGGGCATTGTACTCAATTATGGGCCTGATGAGGGATGAGTAAAGAGGCATGATGACCTCCCCTGATCTGGATGTGAATCCCTTCATGATTAGGTGGGCTATATAAAATGTTTTTCTAACCACTTTGGCCACGTGGTTGTCAAATGAGAGATTGCTATCAACTTGGGTCCCCAGGTCCCTAATTACTTCTTCTGTACTTAATGGATTACCACCTATGTGGTAATTTGTGGGCACTTTGTTTTTGCCAAAGGGGATGACTATACACTTTTTGGCGTTTAGCTTGAGGCCATGGCTCTGGCACCAGTTGTCAGTTTCTATGAGGCCCTTTTGGAGGATGCTTGTGTCGGCTAGAGAGTCGATTATGGCACCCAGTTTGCAGTCATCTGCGAACTTGGTCAGCCACAGTCCTTCCGTGTTGGCCTGTACCTCCGAGAAATATATACCGAACAAGAGAGGTCCCAGGACTGAGCCTTGTGGGACGCCACTTGTAACTGGTTTGGAGTCTGACATGGCTCCAGCAATTCTAACCATGTGGGTTCTGTCCTTGAGCCAGTTTGCAATCCATCTAGTGACATAGGGGTTTATATTTAAGCTGGTGAGCTTATCTATAATGCTCGAGTGGGGTATTGTATCAAAGGCTTTTGCGAGGTCCAGGTAGGATGTGTGGACCACCTTCCCCTCGTCAATGGCCTTGGTGACTGTTTCAAAGAAATCGACCAGGTTTAAGAGGCAGGATCTGCCCTTAACAAAGCCGAACTGGGTAGGATCCAGTGTCATTAGGTCCCCAATATCTTTATTTATGAGGTCCATGATGATCCTTTCCATAGCTTTGCAGACCAAGCTAGTCTGGCTTATGGGGCGATAGTTTCCAGGATCCGTTGAGGCACCACCTTTGTGGAGAGGGACCACTGTTGCTGTACACCACTCTTTGGGTACATATTCTGTAGTAAGGCTGAGATTGAACAGTAGTTTTTTGTTTGGGTTTAGCTCTTCTTGGAGTTCATGTAGGACGCGCAGCCAGCCCGACACCGTCTGGTCCCATTGATGCTGTATTTTTTGCTTTGGAGAGGGCGGCTCTTACCTGGGCATCTGAGATGTCAGGGGGGCAGCACTCTGCTGGGATAGATATTTGCCCTTTTGGTGGGAAGGGGGGGGGGGTTGGGCTGAACCTGTCAGCTAGGATGTTGGCAATGTCTGTGGGTTCGGTGTATTTTTTGTCATTTTGGACTAATTCTGAGCATATCTGGGAATTCCCACCCAGGTTCCTAACATAACTAAAGAAAGCCTTGTGATTATCCTTAGTGTCCTGTGCAATTTTCTCGAAGCTGGCCTTAGACGATTTTATGAGTGCCTGTAGTTTTTTGCTAATACTAATCAGAGATGCCTTCCCTTTTTGGGATTTTACTTTATCGTGTAGTAGCTTCCTCCTTCTATTGTATAGTTTGTTCATGGCTGGGGTCCACCAGACAGGATGTCTGCCTTTGGAGGATTGGGTCTTGGTTTTATTTGGGATTGCATGATCCATGCATTCCTGAAGGTGTTCATAGAATGCGTTTATAAAGGATTCTGCGGTCTGGGCCATATTTTCCACAGGCCCAGGGGCTTTGAAGGATTCCACCTCAGTTTTGAGGAGTGTGAAATTTGCTTTAGAGAAGTTTTTCACTGTGGTTTTCTGGGCAGGGGGTGGGGTTGGGATGTGAATATCCAGTGAGATTAGTTTATGGTCTGATCTTACCAATGAGGGATACACTTCTGGTCTGGAACATAGAGTCCCCATGTTGGTGATGATCAGGTCCAGTATGTTTTCCCCTCTTGTGGGAGTGGTAACATGTTGTTCCATAGCATTTGAGTTTATAAATTCTAGGAACCTTTGGGCTAGGGTGTTGGAGCTAGAGTAATGCTCCCAGTCTATGTTTGGGTAGTTGAAGTCACCCAATATAATGGTGTTTGGAGAGACCTTCATATTTTCCAGTGTTCTCAGGAAGGCCGAGTGGGGTTCCTGGGTTTGGGAGGGTGGTCTGTAGCAGGCTATAAACTGGAAGGCAGTTTTACCCACTGTTAGTTGCGCATGGATAGTCTCTGATGCTTTGTGCTGTGCCACCAACCTGGAGGTGTGGGTATCTTTGACGAATATTGATACTCCCCCTCCTTTTGTAGTTCGGTCCAAGTTTTGGGGCTGAAAAGCATGGTATGAGGTATAACCTGGTAGTGCTGGGGTGCTCTCGGGAGCCGTGAACCAGGTTTCTGTTACTGCACAGATATCGATGTTCTCCATGCTAAGGAGAGTTTTGAGTGCGTGCATCTTGAGGTTTAGACTTCTGGCGTTGAGTAGCATTACTCTTAGTTCCTTATCCCTTGTGATACCTATGGAGGTGGGTTTGTCTTTTGAGCCTTGCCTAAAAAAGGCACTATGGGGGTAGCAAGAGCCTTTGCCAATATCCGAAAGCCCAGGGGTGACAGATGCAAGCCACCCCTAGCGAAGCATCGTGGCTTGTCGAGCATGTCATCCCAGGCTGACAGGCATTGGATCCCCTTTGAATGACACCAATACTTAAGCCAATTGTTGAAATTGAGCATCTTGTCTTCATATTGTGGCATCATTCTTTTTGAGGGTAAGATGCTACTCAAGGTCAGGGTCATACTGGCCTGGGCTACATGCTCAGAGAGCTCCTCTGTCTCTTTTCATGTAGTCCAGGGAGTTACATCTCAAGTCATTCACACCAGCATGGACAATGACTGAGTCATATTCGTACTTGCCTTGGAGTAACCTGAGTGCTTGTGTTATGTGGCGGATCCTAGCGCCCGACAGACAGCTCACCGTGACCTTCTCCTTGTTCAGCCTGGTGAGCGGGACATTAGTGTGCCTGACAATAGAGTCACCTATTACAAGTGTATCAGGTGTGTTGTTTAGCCTTAAGGGCTGTGACTGTTCAGCACACTGGCTTTGTGAGCTATGTGTTACATGTGTTTTGTTTTGGGGTAGTGGTTGCTTGGGTGTCTGCTTTGGAGGTCTCTGCTGCTTAGGCAGATTTTTATTTAGAGCCTCCGAGTATGTTTTTGTGTGTTTATGTGTTTGGTTTGCTGTCGTGGTAGGTCTGTGTGAGACTGGAATTGTAGTGAGTGTGGTTTCCTTCTCCTCCTGACTGGTTACGCCAATACTGAGTTGAGAGAGCTTAGCCTCCAATTTGGCTATATGGTTGCATCTCTCACATGTGTTGGAATTTGTTGGGAGGAGGAGAGGGTTGTCTGTGTACATGAGGCAGTTGTAACATTGCCTCAAGATTCCCAGATTCACCAGCTGAACCGGAGAGGAGATTGGCAACTGACCTTTGGACATGCTAGAATAGTATTGGGAATTCCTTTATAATTAAAAAAAAGGGCCAATGGGGAACAAGGTACTCAAGGGGAGTTTGTGAGGGTGTAGTGCTTTTAATTTTTTAGTGCTGACTTATATAATTGCTTTAGTGAGCAAGTGCCAGGTAACTTAAATGCAAAAATGACAAACAGTAACTTTCTTTCAAGTGAAACCAGGAAATAAGTACAGTAAGCAATGCAGATATCACTAGGGATCCACAGAAGTGCTGAAAAGCCGCGTTTTAGGTGGAATTAGCGTTTCAGGGAAATAACAAGCGAACAAACAACAAGCATACAAACAAAGCTAGATTCAGCAGGCCTGGATCTAGTCTATGCTACAGCAAACAAGGTGTACCAATTTCAGTAAGAAACAGTTCAAATATGCAGGCACTATAAGCCTTTAACCAGAAATTCCCAGCTCAGAAGGGCAGAGTCCAGCCTCTCCTCCCACAAGAGTGCAAACCACGAACCTTCTTAATGTAAAATAACTGGCCTGAAGCCCAAGTGCTTAAACCAGAACTAATACACTTTAGAATAACAGACACTGAGCCCTCAATCAGCATTTCCCAACTTAGAAGGATGTAAGCTACCTGTCCTGCCACCACAGTGCAGGCCACAAACCTTCCTAATGTAAAACAACTGGTCTGAAGCTCAAGTGCGTAATCCAAAAGACTTAGAATGAGTTACACCAAGCAGTAATAAATACAATTGAGTACTTTTAAGATGACGCAAAAGCAAAATAAAGTAGGAAGAAACACAAATACAGTAAAAGCAGATACATTTTTTTTTTTTTTTTTTTTTTTTTTGAGTGAGCAAATGAGATGGGCCCAGGAGTTACAGGACAGAAACAAGTGCAAATGCAGGCCTTCAAATTGGAAAGTTGAGAGAGATGGAAGACTGCCCAAACGGCCAATAACTACAAATTCTGGGCCAGAACCACTCCCTATGTGGTAGACAGGTTACCTAATGCTTACCAATCCCACTGATAAGCTAGAAGGCTTCCCTCCAATACAGAAAGGCTTGGGGGGCTCAGAAGCTTACAATGATTTTATTTTTCTTATGAATGTAAAGCAACGTGTGTTGTGTGCCATTTGGAAGTGGGCATCCCCTTCTTTCTCTCCTATTTTATTGTTATTTGGGTATTTTAGTACCATTGGTTAATTGTTGCCCTTCATCATAGGAAGTGTGGATACGTCTTAGTTGCTAGGCCTGTGACTGGATCTATGTGTTGTCTAAATAAGTATTGTTAGAGGAAGCTTTTGTAGGCTTTCACTGATTACTGAGAGGATATGCAGTTTTATTTTGTAAGAGTTGAAAGGGTCACGTATGTTGTATTTTGTGAAATTTTTATTGAGGCAATCAATATCTGCTAAATTATTTATTACACAATTATGTATATATGGATGCTGGGCATTGCAGATCCCTTTTCCTATCGATTTTTTGCATGGGAAGCATTGCTTAGAATAGCCATTAAAGACAGTTTAGAACAAATGAAGGGAGAACCTGTTTATTTTACCTGACTTTATTTATGCTGAGGTGGCCTCGCACTTATATTCTTTCTTTTTTGGTGCTGTTTTGTGATTTTGCCCTCTCCAGAGATTGTGGTTTTAGACCATTTTGAGATGAAGCAGCATTTAGACACATTTTAAAATCTATGTCTTTAAATTCATAGGCAGAAAGTCTGCAGGCAAGCTAATAACGATATAAAAAAGTTTCTTCAGCATCAAGGTAGGCAGTACAAGATCAGATGAGAATTTGAGGCTGCTTAACCAGTTCACTAGGCTTACCCTGAAGGTGGGAAGGGTGCGACTCAGCTTGACGTGAACTAGAAGTGTGTTTCAGAGATGGAGAGTGTACTGGAATACGAATCTATCGCTTCACTTGCCTTATTTAATTGTTGATGAAAGTTTAGTTCCTTTAACATGGTATTTTTAGAACGTCTTTGTTCTGCAAAGGAATAGGAAGTCAGAAGGTCAGATCTTTCGTGGCTTGAAAAGCTAGAACACAGATCCTTATGGAGGACTCTGTAAGAAGCTAAGTACATAGAGAAGAATGCCAGGCTGACCTGATAACTAAGATGTTTGAGGCCACTGATCTTTTTTGTTAGGCATCTCTGAGACCTCCCAGTTGGAGTGACATTCTTTGATATATGTTTGCAAACAGGGGTATTATATTCAATAATAGGTCTGATAAGATAGGAGTAAACTAGAATTAAGATTTCCTTGCATCTCGAAGAGATGCCTTTGGAAATTAGATAAGCCAGATAAAAGGTTTTCCAAACTACTGAAGAGATTTGATGATAAAAAGGTAAGGAATTATCTGTGAGTGCCTAGAGCCATTGTGACAGTGTCTGGTTGGAGGGGTGTGCCATCTGTATGGCATGAAGAAATGTTCTGTTTATCAGAATTAACCATGCCTTATTTTTTTTCACATTTAATTTGAGCCCGTTGTCCTTTCACCAATTGTGGTCTAACACATGTTGCAGCATCGTGAGACAATGGAAGATTGAAAAACAACACCCAAATTACAGTCTTCTGTAAAGTTAGATAACCATAGGCCAGGAGTGCTGGCCTGAAGGTTTGAGAAATGGGATCCTAAGTAAGAGATGGCCAACACTGATCCCTGTGGTAAATCACTGGTAACTTATTGCTTTCAGAACTGACACCTGCAATTCTAATCACATGGGTTCTGTCAGACAATTGGTAAGCTACCTAAAACACAACATAAGGATTTATATTCAAATGTATAAGTCTGTCAGCAATGCTTGCATGGGGAATAGAGTCACAGGCCTTGGCCAGCCTTAACTATGTGTGTACTGCATAACCACTTAACTATGTTGTCTGTACTGCATAACCACTTAACTATGTTGTATGTACTGCATAACCACTTAACTATGTTGTATGTACCGTATGTACTGCATAACCACTTAACTATGTTGTATGTACTGCATAACCACTTAACTATGTTGTATGTACTGCATGTACTGCATAACCACTTAACTATGTTGTATGTACTGCATAACCACTGAACTATGTTGTATGTACCGTATGTACTGCATAACCACTTAACTATGTTGTATGTACTGCATAACCACTTAACTATGTTGTATGTACTGCATCACCACTTAACTATGTTGTATGTACTGCATAACCACTTAACTATGTTGTATGTACTGCATAACCACAGTACCACTTAACTATGTTGTATGTACTGCATAACCACTTAACTATGTTGTATGTACTGCATAACCACTTAACTGTGCTGTATGTACTGCATAACCACTTAACTATGTTGTATGTACTGCATAACCACTTAACTATGTTGTATGTACTGCATAACCACAGTACCACTTAACTATGTTGTATATACTGCATAACCACAGTACCACTTAACTATGTTGTATGTACTGCATAACCACTTAACTATGTTGTATGTACTGCATAACCACTTAACTATGTTGTATGTACTGCATGTACTGCGTAACCACTTAACTATGTTCTATGTACTGCATAGCCACTTAACTATGTTGTATGTACTGCATAACCACTTAACTATGTTGTATGTACTGCATAACCACTTAACTATGTTGTATGTACTGCATGTACTGCGTAACCACTTAACTATGTTGTATGTACTGCATAACCACAGTACCACTTAACTATGTTGTATATACTGCATAACCACAGTACCACTTAACTATGTTGTATGTACTGCATAACCACTTAACTATGTTGTATGTACTGCATAACCACTTAACTATGTTGTATGTACTGCATGTACTGCGTAACCACTTAACTATGTTCTATGTACTGCATAGCCACTTAACTATGTTGTATGTACTGCATAACCACTTAACTATGTTCTATGTACTGCATAGCCACTTAACTATGTTGTATGTACTGCATAACCACTTAACTATGTTGTATGTACTGCATAACCACTTAACTATGTTGTATGTACTGCATGTACTGCGTAACCACTTAACTATGTTCTATGTACTGCATAGCCACTTAACTATGTTGTATGTACTGCATAACCACTTAACTATGTTGTATGTACTGCATAACCACTTAACTATGTTGTATGTACTGCATGTACTGCGTAACCACTTAACTATGTTGTATGTACTGCATAACCACTCTCCACTGCTTCAGTGACTTTTTAAGTAAATTAAGGAGGCTATATAGAAAAGCTTCAAACACTCAGTTTGCTTTCATCAAAGGCAGATCATGCCATCATAGAGGGATAAAACCCTGACTAGGACCCAGGCGACCTGCGTTCGATTAGCTTCTTGGGCAGCTGATGGAGCAGCAGGGATGGATGTTTGTGCCCATCCTGGGGTGGGGTGTTATGTGGCTGTCTCCTGACAATGATTCCTGGTGGAGGCTAGAGATATTGCCAGAAGAGAGACATGGTTAGCGGGTGATGGTGGGCCTCACTAAGCTGTAGCCGAGATCGGGGTTATGTACCGCAAGCCCACATTGCATGCCCACCCCGGGACCATACCACACTGCCACATAGGGAGGGGGAGAAGCAGGGTAGGCCAAGTAAAACTCCCTTGTTGAACTGAAGCTCATATGGTGCTGATCCTTGTTGCCTTCAATCCATGACCAGCTCCAGCAGTTACCAGAATAAATCTGGAATGGACATAGAGTGTCTGGGAGACACAACGGCCTGGTTGGTTAAAAAAGGCCTATTCAACTTGGTAGACTTCTTTGAGAAGGTCACGAAGGCAATGGATGTGGACAAAACAGTGCATATTGCCTACCTTGACCTGGCTAACGCATTTGATACAGAACCCCACTCTGGCATTGTAAGCAAACTCATGGATCCCCGTGTTACATGCTGGATAGTGAGATGGCTGTTGGGTAGGACCCAGAAAGTTAGGATAGAGGAGACCACCTCCACAAAGTGGCCAGTCACTAGCAGATCCCTCAGGGCTCTGTACTGGATCTGTTCCTTTTTGCATTTACTTCTCGGAAGTCAAGGTAAATGTCGAGGGCCGCTGCCTGACCACGTTTGCAGATGATTGCAGAGTAGGAGCAGTCGTAGAATCCCCCATGACACTAACATCGTACAGAAATGACTAAGACAGACAAATGACTGGTGCCAAAGCCATGGCTTAAAACTCGGTGCCAAAAAATGCATAATAGCACCTTTGGGGAATTCAGCCACTCTAAGAAATGACCTCATTTGTAACACATCCTTAAGAGTAAACCAGTTGTCACGGATTTCGGTGCATATGTATGTAGTGACTTTGCTTTCAAACAATGTGTGTCTGAAGCAGTAAAGAAATCCATTGTATATTGCTCAACTTATAAGCAAAAGCATGGCATTTGGGTCCAAGAAAGTCATCACGCCACTGTGTTCGGCCATCTTTAGGCCCATCATTGAGTACAATGCCCCCTTAAGTATGTACCTGCACATGAAATAACTGGAACATCCACAGAGGTTCTTCACAAAAATAATACAGGGCATAAACACCATGTCCTGTGCAGATCACCAAAAAGCCCAACCTTTGTTTCCTGTAGACTGAGTAAAGATGGTCTATGCCTGGCATGTAAGGCATCCTTGGATCCCACTCTGACAGATCTTTTGCATATCCACAAAACAGACAGCATCCAAATTACAAGATCTAGTTATATAAACTTTGCGACCCAAGTAGGATGTGTTGGAGTGACATGTATCTGTCTTAGAGAATTCCCCTTCTCTAGAACTTGCTTCCCTTCCATATGAAGCAGAGCTCTTCCCTAACTCTGTTCAAAGGAAATTTGCACCAGTGGATCAAAAATTGAAAGTACAGCCTGGGTCTAGCACCTATATCTCTAATGGAAAAGTGTCGCCTATAAATCTTGCCCTAGCTTATGTATACCCCTTCAAATAACTTCTTTGGCATATAAACTTGCAAGATATATTTGGAAGTTTAGCTAGACCTGTAAAGGCCAGCGCAAAAACTTGCAAGATGCATTTGGAATGCTTGGCTAGGCTTGTAAAGGCCACAGTCGTTAATAGCCTGATAAACACCTCTGAATCTACAAAGAGGCATGACCTTCCTTTGACAAAACTGAATTAATGAAGGACCAGCATTAAGAGATTTTTAATGTCCATATTAATGAGGTCTGAGATATGTTCCATAGCTTTATATATGAGATGTCTTTAGTTACCAAGGCCTGTACTTGGCTACTTTCGTGCACTGGCATTACAGTGGTTGTTTTCCAGGTTTGAGGAGTGGAACCAGTGGAGAGGCTTAGATTAAAGAGATTAAGTAGGGGTTCAGAAAGGCCACACATGGCAGTGAATCAGGCAACATTGGGTGTTATCTGGGCCCATGGATACAATGTTCTTAGTTTTTGAGAGGGCTGAGTGGACCTGTTTCATAGTAATATGGGTGGCTAGCACTGTGTTGCCATTCTGTGGAATAGCTATAAATGTGGGGGAAATAAAAATTTGCATTTAATATGACAGCTAGGAAATATTTCCTTAAGTCAGATGTTATTGTAAATTATTACCTCCTAACATTGTTGAGTGTTGGTTCTTAATTTGCTGACATAAAAAAGGCTTTTTTTAAACACCTTTATTAAATTATCATTTAAGATGTTAGCAGACGGGCATTAACAGAAAAAAAAAGGATCATATTGGCATTTTTCTGTTTACATCCATTATACATCACGTATCTTTTTCTTTCTTTGTAGTTATCATCAGTCCAACATTACATAAATTGCTGAATTCCTACCTTCCCTTAAACCTCATTCCTCCTCCTGTACATTAGTCTGCATGTATTTGTTTTAAACAAGAAACATCTTTACTGAATTTTCATTACTAACATAGATAATCATACATTTCCATAAAATGAAAGCAAACCATATTGACATATTTTTCATTTGCAAAGATTATGTATCGCATGTAATCTTTTTTAGTTATTGTGTAGCAAACATTACATAGCTCATTCAGTACCTGCCGTCCCTTAAACCTCTTTCCTCTATTTAGATGACAAATTCTAGATTTCTTCAACTCTGCTCACTGTCCACTTAACTAAAGACATTCATTTTCTGAGTGCCATGATGTATATTTACCAAATATAGGTCGATGCTGAGGTTCTTAATACCAGGCTCAGCAACAAATCAGTTGGACTCGTTATGGAACTTCTCTAAGTTATGGAAGGGGTTTATCTTTGTTTCAGATTCCTTCTTGTCCCCACAGTGGAAGACATTCCTTAGGGATGATTTTCTGAAATCTATGTGATAATGATGTGTCTTTCTTCCGTGAGGTCCCCTAATGTTGATTTGACTCAGTTTAGAAATTTCTGAAACATGTCTACTGACTTCTTTCTTTTCTGACATGGTTTAATTTGGTAATGGTAGTTGCATTGCAGATTAATCAGTTTCTTTCTGTAACAGTTCATTTATTGCCTCTGCTGAGGAGCAACTTATCCTTATTTATGCACATCCTGTCATAAACCTTCACAAGAAGAAAAATGCCAATATGATCTTTTTTTTCTGTTAATGCATGTCTGCTAACATCTTAAATGTTAATTTAATAAAGGTGTTTAAAAAAAGCCTTCTTTATGTCAGCAAATTAAGAATCAACACTCAACAATGTTAGGAGGTAATAATTTACAATAATATCTGACAAAGATCTTAAAACACATGGAAGAAGACAGACCTCCTTGAAGATACAGTTTGTTTGGATATTTATTAGGTAGACCTTTCAGAAGTCTCATATAAGGAAAACAATATTTTCTGTGGCTTCTTCTGCTTCCACTTGTCTGTCACAATATTTCAGAAGATATTCATATTTTGACAATCTGTGCATCCCAGCTAATTTTTCTGGAATGTGTCTCCTCCTGTGCATGTGAGGAGGCTGCAAGATTCTTTGTGCCTAAGGCTGTCACTGTCAGGCTTTCTTCTCTTGTCTTGTTCTGGTACCTCCAAATTTCCTTTGGCCAGCTTTTTGGCTACATTGCTTATGAGAAGACCATTAATTTGGCTTTATCTCTTACTGAAGCAAACCAAGACTGGACACTGGATCTACAAAACTCGCTACAGTTGTCTCAGATGTTCTCAATCCAGTGATTTTTTTTCCAGATTAATAGTTTCTTAAAAGGCTTGGATCCTTACTGCCTCATTAAAGAGAAACCTTTATTTAGAGCCACATGACCTGGAAAATTGCCATCTAATCACTAATGTTTATTTTGTAGCTAAGTTTATTGAGAGGGGTTTATGAAAACTATGTTCCTATTTGCCATTTTGTGGTCTCCCCGTACAGCATCAGTCCATCTTTTGTACCAAACATAATACTAAGACAGACACTTTAATTGTTGTAAATTGTTTACAACAGGTAAGGTATCATATGGTGACTCCATCTTGGTATTTCTTGATTTCTTGGCAGCATTTGTTGCTATGGGCCATAAGATCCTTCTCAAGTACATGCTTCTACTCATAGTAGAGTGTTTACACAGTCCTTGTATGGCTTGTCTTTTACCTCATGGGAGGCTACACAACAGATGGCTTGGAGTGTAAATTCTTCCCAAAGCTGTTTTGTTAATGTGTGGCTTCTACAGTGTTTGAATTTGGCTTCTGTCTTCTTCTGAGACTAGTTGACATAATGGTTAAGGTTTTGACTCCCTGCACAAGGTAACATGTTTGATCCTGACCTCTGGCTAATGCCTAAATGGAGTTTGCATGTTTTCTCTCTGTCTCTGGAGATGTTCTTTGTGTTTCACTGTTGCAATCATTACATTTGGGGTAATCTGCTGGCAGGTTGCCCTCAGTCGGCCTGAATTCCAAAGTCTTGGGTCCTGCGTCAGTTGCTGTCTCCTCTTCCATGACGTCAGGTTGTCAGGGGTGTAAAACATGCAGCTAACGCCATTTTCTTAGTCTTTCTTGCCGCGCGGTGCCCGAAGCAGAAGCATTTCGCAAGTGCCGGTTGGCCGACTACTGAAATATTCGAATTGAGTTTCAGAACCGAAGTCTTCACTAAAGCTAAGTACCCCATTGGGGAAACTTTCTTCTTGCTTCATCCCGATGTCAGAAAACGTTAATAATTGTATTACTTGTGGGAAGCAAATACCTCATAAGGATTTCCATTTATACTGTATTCCTTGCCTAGGCCCTGATCACAACGTGCCTGGCTGTCGGTTTTCTGTTAGATTTAACCAACGCACTATTAAGCGTCAGTATATTTTTGCATCAAAGTATTTTGGAAACAGATTTAACTACCCAGAAATGTCGTCAGATAGCAATCAGACTACCGGAGTACATAAAAAACACAAAGAAAAAGACAGAGAGAGACAGTCGAGGTCCAAAACCGATGTCAAAGCTTCTCCTAAGCCAGTTGCCGGTTCACTGGTACTCAGTGAGGTGCTTTTGCAGCCCCTGATACCTGCTACTTTCGAATCACAGGCCCCTACCGACACCCACGTGGAGTCCAGCATGCCGCGAGATAATCAAAGTATTGGACACATGGATGTATCTCCCCCGGATGGGTCCGGAGCCGCAGACCAGGCACCAGCTTCTGAGGGTATATTCAGGCCTTAACATTTGTATATCAAATCGATGACAGCTGCAAAACCAAAGACAAAAGCAACTTCTAAAACTAAAAAACTGACGCATGAGCCACGTGCACAGGCCTCTATGCCTAAAAAACAGATGATCAAAATGGCTGAAGACCTTATTACCTTGATCAGGAGTACCCACCCCCCCTCCAGATAAGAGGCCTAGGCAAGACACTGATTATGAATCTTCAGATCAGGTTTCTATTTCTTCTGATTCCTCTTCTGATCAGGAATGTATCTATACCTCCCTATGAGGATTCAGATGCAGAGGAGTCTATACCATCTGCATCGCCTCCTGAGGATTATTCATTTGGAGAAACCTTGCATACTTTGAGGGAGCATTTTCACTGGGAGAGTCAAGATTTCTCAGAATCAAAAAAGAGGCTCAGGGATTTTCTTTTTCTCCCTCAGCACAGGCCTTTAGCCATTCCCCCTGTTTTAGACATTGTGGATGATGTGTTTTCTGAGTCAAGCTTGACCCCTGACTCCTTACCTCTGGCTCCCAGCAAGCCTGACAGATATTACAGGGTCCCTGACTCACATAAAATTTTATTTAGAAACCCTGCTGCTGATCCTGAAACTATTTCACAGGGTCTAAAGGGAGTTAAGGCCTCAACAGCAAAAAATCCTACCCCCTCTGACAGAGATTCAAGGGCACTGGATAGATGGGGAAAAAAGGTTTATACATCTGCAGCCTTGGCAATTACGGCCTTAAACTGCCAGTTTCATATGCTCAGGTATCAACAACATGTTATGGGATTACTGAAACAGAAAATTATGTTGATTTCTGAATGTGCAGAAAATAAAGAATTGCAGGAATTATTGCATGCAGCTGAACAGGTTGGAAAGCATACTCTGCAATGTGGTTTTGATTCCTTAGAGGCCTCCTGCAGGGCCGCAGTTACTGGGTCTGTGATTAGGAGGCATGCCTGGCTAAAAGAACAAAATTTACCTGATCATGTTGAAGCTAAATTGCTAGATGCACTTTACAGCATGATACTCTGTTTGGTATTAAGGCAGAAGAAGTTTTAAAGAAAATGGAAGACAAAGCTAAGTCGATGCAAACTGTAAAATACTTCTTACAAGTGCAGCAACCAAGATTCAGTAGACACTGGCCTACAAAAAATTGGTCCTTTCCTGTGTCAGACAGAGCTCAAAGGGGCAAATCCAGATGCCCTAAGGGTTCCAGATACCAGGCTCAAGATTCGTACAGGTCAAAGCAATGGGCACTTCTACCCCCAAATCTGGGGGGGATAAAGAGCAAACTTACAGAAAACAGTCCCAATGACTTCCCTCTGCCTGCACCAAGCACTTATCTTTTGGCAGCACCCTTGGGGAGAAAATTAGCACTTTTTGCTCAAAATTGGCAGTTAATAACCCAGGACAAGTGGGTGCTAAACATAGCATCACAGGGATACAGATTTAATTTCCATACTCTGCCAATGGCAAACAGTTGGCCAGATCTGCCAAAAAATCAATGGGCAGAGGCACAGAAACAGGTCACGTCCCTCATGGATATGGGGGCCATTCAGCCAGTACCAGAACAGGAAAAAGGACAAGGTTTTTACTCAAGACTGTTCTTGATACCCAGAAAGGACAAGGCCTGGCAGCCCATACTGGATTTATCGATTTTGAGCACATACCTGGACATTCCAAAATTCAGAATGCTGACTTTGCAGCAGCTTCTGCCCATGCTGGGCAAGAATGCTTGGCTGGTGACATTAGACCTAAAAGAGGCATACCTGCATAAGACCAATCGTGCAGAAGATACCTCAGATTCAAGGCTGGCTTGATGCATTACCAATTCTCTGCACTGCCCCACTGCGCCCAGGGTCTTTACAAAGTGCCTGGCACCAGTAATTGCATTTTGCAGACAAAGAAGTATTCAAATATATCCTTACTTGGTCTCATTCAAGCAGAGAACAAGGACATTCTTCTTCAACACCTGGCATTAAACGAAAAGAAATCACAACTGGTACCCTCTCAAAAGATAACATTCCTGGTTGCAAGCTTGAATACAACTGCCCAGATGGCTTACCTCACGCCAGACAAACAAAGGCAACTGCCTACTTACTTCAGACTGATGGCAACAAAACCCCAGTTATCTGCAAGGCAAATTCTGCAGGCTTTGGGCTTCATGGCATCCTACATCCTACTGATTCCATATGCGAGACTGCATATGAAGAAACTGCAATGGTACCTAAAAAGTTCATGGAGTCAACATTCACACAGTCTGGAAACAATGATTCCTCTCATTCCCTGCCTGCAACAGGAGTTTCTATGGTGGGCAAAGTCATGTCACCAAAACATGGGATGGTCCTTCACTCTACCCCCTGCCAGCCAAACCTTAACAGACGCATCAGATTATCCCTGGGGGGGCCACATGGCAGGAAGATGCATTCAGGGCATATGGACCCCAAAACAAATGCATCTGCATATCAACCAGAAAGAGATGCTAGCTGTTCAAAATACTCTAACAACCTTCAAGGACTTACTTCATCCAGGACAACTACTGATAAAGACTGACAACACCACGGTAATGTGGTATATAAACAAGCAGGGGGCACACACTCATACCCCCTTTGGAGATTAGCCATGGCACTGTGGGACACAGCTTTGACTTACCAAATACATCTTCAAGCTCAATTCCTGCCAGGAAAACAAAATACTCTGGCAGACAAAATAAGCAGAAACCTTATGGATCCTCACGAGTGGAAACTAGATCCACAAGTCTTCAGCATGATAACAAAGAAATGGGGGAGCCCAGACATAGATCTATTAGCCTCTCCTCAAAATTATCAGTTGAGAAGATTATGCACAAGGACTTATCACAGACAAGCATGGAAAGTGGGCGCCCTATCCTTCAGTTGGAAAAACCTATCAGTTTACGCCTTTCCTCCTCTGCCTCTTCTTCCCAAGGTCCTCCTAAAAGTCAGACAAGAGAAACCAAAGATGATACTAATTGCCCCGGACTGGCCCCGCCAATACTGGTACCCAATCCTAAGGAACTTGTCTCAATACCCAGCTTGGACCTTACCTCAAAGACCTCAACTACTGTCCCAGCAAAACAATCGGATCCTGCACAATCAACTCCAGACACTGAACCTGGCAGTATGGCTGATCATGTAGTTATACAACCAACACCACTCAGTAAAGCTGTGATGGATGTCATTTTGGAAGCCTGAAGGCCTAGTACTAGAAAATCTTATGCTGATAAATGGAAGAGATTCTGTGCTTGGAATCAAGCACAAGGAAACTGATACAGCAGAACCAAATATTCCTCAGATATTACAATACTTGACTGAGATGCTTGACAAAGGCCTATCTTTCTCATCAATTAAAATCCATGCCTCTGCGATTTCGGCTGATTACAATACAGAGCCACCAATCTTTTCTCATCCTTTACTAAAACAGTATCTTAGAGGAGCCAAAAATTTAAGGCCTCCTAGAAGATCACCAATACCTGCATGGGACCTCAATTATGTGTTGGAAAAGCTCACCCTGCCTCCGTTTGAACCAGCTGCTACCGCTGATATGAAGTTCTTATCATGGAAAACAGCTCTGCTACTAGCAATTACTTCAGCAAGAAGAGTTTCAGAGCTACAGACCCTCATGGCTGTAGAGCCTTTTATCATATTTTAGCCAGACAGGGTGTCTCTGAGGACAAATCCTACATTTATGCCTAAGGTGGTTTCCAGTGTGGCTCTTAACCAAACTATTCATCTGCCAACCTTTTATCCAAATCCGCAGAACAAGAGAGAGAATTTTGCATTCCTTGGATGTACACAGACAGCTAAGATTCTACTTGAGCAGGACTAAAGCTCTAAGAAAAACTGAGCAATTACTAGTGACATATGCTGCAGGATCAGAAGGAAAAGCTATTTCAAAGCAGACTATTTCAAAGTCGATAAGCCACTTCATTCGTTTCTGCTACTTACACCATGGTAAACCTGTGCCCAAGGGCATTAGGTCTCATTCCTCCAGAGCTGCAGCTACTTCAGCAGCCTTTCTCAGAGGAGTACCAACCAAAGACATTTTAGGGGCTGCTACTTGGAGTTCAATTCACACCTTTACAAAGCATTATAATTTGCCTCTCTACTCTAAGTCCAGGGCAGGCTTTGCCACTGCAGTTCTGCAGGGCCTTATAGCCGCACCTAATGCTGTTTAGCTCCAGCCACCCAACCATAGCTTTGGGATTCTACCCAAATGTAATGACTGCAACAGTGAAACACGAAGAACATAGTACAGTTGTGTACACTTACCATAAATGTAGATGTTCGAGTGTATTCACTGTTGCAGTCCAGGTTACCCTCCCACCATCCCCTTTTCATTCTGGAGTTTATGAGTTTATCTTTCCTTCTTTATCTTCTACAACCTATGTGGTGTATTTGCTTGTAGATGAAGGTAAAGTTTATATTGATGCATGTATATATATATATATATATATTCATATTTTGCTACCTTTTTGGGGGCAGCTGACATCTGGGGCAAGAAAAACTAAAGAAAATGGTGTCGGCTGCATGTTTTATACCCCTGACGACCTGACATCATGGAAGAGGGGACAGCAACCGACGCAGGACACAAGACTTTGGAATTCAGGCCAACTGAGGGTAACCTGCCAGCGGATTACCCCAAATGTATTGACTGCAACAGTGAATACACTCGAACATCTGCATTTATGGTAAGTGTACACAACTGTACTTTTCTCCCACCTCCTAAAAAAAAATAGTTAGTGTTTCCATTTCAAACTCACCCAAGAATGAAGTTGTGGATAGCAGTAGTGCTCTCTAGTGGGAAAAATTGTATACACCAACCACATTGGATATCTACCGCGGTGTGCAGTATCCTCAAGATAGGACAACACCAGTCATAGACTGTGTGCCACGGCAGGGATAGCCACTCAACAGTGTAAAATATGGCTCCAGGTGATTCGGTTTTGTTGACTAATGTCACCAAATGAGCATGAGTATTTGCTGGTGATAAGTTGGTTGAGGACCCGGCCTACTCCAGGGACCCATGCTGACAGTGGGAGGAGTGTATGTACCCCTGTAGGCCAGTGTGTGCCACAAAAGAACTAGCAGTCTTAGGTCAATAAGCTACTAGCTGGCCAGTGTCCAGTTGCCCAGCATGAATCAATTGGGATAGCACTGTTGAGTGAAAGCTGGACATAAATCCAATCAACCTTCCAAACATGAACAAAGAATTGCTGCACTCGGTGTAGGTTGACTGACAGGATGGAACTTGAAAGCCGATGACATGAAGGTACGGAAGAGGCTGGACAGCTTCTGTATCCGAGAAACAAGATGGAAGGGTAGTGCAACCAAGCTGTTTGGCTTGCGAAATAGTGTCTACTAATCAGGAGAAGACAGGTTAGAAATGGTGTAGGAATTGCAGTGACGGTGAGGCTTCAGAAGACAGTGAGGGATGTCATCAGAATCTAAGACAGACTCATGACAATCAGACTTCATTGTAATGATAGGGCAATATTCATACTTTCAGCTTATGCCCCACAGTAGTGTTGTGAGTCACTGTATTCAGACAGCAGTTGCAGGACCTACTAGATAAAGCAGGACAACATGAATTGATGTTGATAATGGATGATCTGAATGCACAAATCGGGACAGACAGAACAGAATATGAAAACTGCCTTGATCCACATGGTTGGGATAATAGGAATAAAGAAGGAGAGGCCATTCTAAACTTCTGCTTGGAAAATGGCTTGCTGATGAGTAACACATGGTTCAGCAAAAGAGACGGTCACAAAATCATGTACAAGACTGGCCAACACTTAACTCGAGTAGACATCCTTCTAGTAAGGAAAGGGAACTGGGATAGAATTGGCAATTGCAAAGTCATCCTCAGTGAAACAGCCCACAACATGAGCCACTGGTTGCCACAGTTAGCTGCAAGCAGTGATCAGAGAAGGCTTTAAGGTCAACAGAGACTGGACTGAAGACCTGGAAGTTGACTAGAGAGAGAGCTCAATAGATCAAGGATTTACTCAGGGCTCCAGCACCTCAAGAAGAAGAAGAAATAGGTGGAGTTGAAGAAGAATGGCAATGGCTCAAAACAGCATGTGTGAATAGTACACACCAATATGAGGTTGAGCCAGGCATGCAAATAAGTTACATAAGGAAAGCTGTTGGTGAAATGCAGAAGTCCAGGAAGTTGTCAAAAGAAAAAAAAAGTGCAGGAAAAAGAAGAGCTGAACCAGGATAGTTTGGCTAAAGAGAGGCTAAGAGAGGAATTGCAGTAGCAAAGAAAAATGCATCAGAAGCACTATAACAGCTTCTGGAATGTGACTGAGTTGATCGCACAAAGAAACTATATCAGGTTGCAAGGCGAAGACAGACGGATAAAGAAAACAAGCAAACAGCCTTCATAAGGCATCCCAGTAGCAACCTGCTCACCAGTCCACAGAACAACAAAGGCAGATGGAAGGAGTACTTCCAGCACCTCCTGACTGAAGAAAACCCCAAAAAACCTTTACTGCAACAGACACATCCTACCATGAAATAAGAGGAGGAGCCCACCATAGGAGAAATAAGTACAGCACAAAGGAAAATGAAGTCAGGGAAAGCAATAGGATTAGATGAGGTCACAGCAGATATGATAATGATGCTGGGTGAGGTGGTGAGTGACGTCAGGGAAAGCAGTAGGATTAGATGAGGTCACAGCAGATATGATAATGATGCTGGGTGAGGTGGTGAGTGACGTCAGGGAAAGCAGTAAGATTGAATGAGGTCACAGCAGATGTGATAACGATGCTGGGTGAGGTGGTGAGTGAAGTCAGGGAAAGCAGTAAGATTAGATGAGGTTGCAGCAGATATGATAACGATGTTGGGTGAGATGGTGAGTGAAGTCAGGGAAAGCAGTAGGATTAGATGAGGTCACAGCAGATATGATGATGTTGAGTGAGGTGGTGAGAAATGGCTCCTGAGGATGCTCATAGTAGTACGGGTAGAAAGGTGTATCCCAGATGACAGGAGACTAAGCATACTTGTGGCAGTGTACACAACTGAGGCAGTACAGAGGAATCAAACCCCTGTCACATTGCATGAAAGTTCTGGAGAAGCCGATTGATAAATGAATATGTAGAGTAATAAAAAGCAAGATGGGAGATGAGTAGTTCAGATTTTGATCAGGATGCAGCATAGCTGACCCAATGTTTGCAGTGAGACAGTTGAGAGTGTTAGAGGTAGAAATGAGGAAAGGGTCCAACTGGGCATTCCTAGACTTGGAGAAAGCATATGACAAGTTCCCAGGAAAGCTGATTTGGGCAGTCCTGCAGTGGTTTGAAATCTCAAACATTGGTAGAATTATTGTAGGCTATGTACAAGGTCCCAGTGACTCGAGTACAAACTGTGCTTGGTCTCGCAGAGGGGTTCCCAGTAGGTGTGGGTGTGCATCATGGTTCAGCTGTGAGCCCACTGCTGTTCATACTGGTGAATGGACTACATTTGCAAGTAGGTGGGACTGGACAGATCAACAAAATTACTGTATGCAGACGATGTGTCATTGCAGGCAGACTCTGAGCAAGAACTTCAGCAAAGGATAGGGAAATGAAATACAAAACTGAAGGGACAGCCTTGCCATCCATGTGAAATAGTCTATCCCTAACCCTAATTAAGTTTAATATTAATCAGTGGATGGGAAATTGAAAATTCACCCTAGGTCTGGCCCCTATGTCTCTAATAGACAGAGGCAGACAGTATTTATTTATTTATTTTCAGTTTGTTTGCCAGGATGGTCCATTGGGCCATGAGGAGCCCGTTTTCAATGGAGTCCTGGGGAGAAAAGCTCCAGAGAAGTACAAAATACAAATAAGACAAATACAGTACGAATAGAAATACAAAAAATACAAAGAAACATGTTGCAATAAAAATTCAGCTTACAGTTCTTGTAAAATAAGATTGTTCCAACAGTTATTGTTAGAAATATAAGGCAATAGGAAGCTCATAGCAGATGTATTAGCTTGTGGAGAGTAACTATGGTTGAGAAAGCTATATAGGTGGGAGCAGGAGCATTCCTATTGTGAGTTTAGATGGGACTGGAGTAAAGTTTTGGAAGCAGAAAGACTGCTAGTGCTAGTGGTACGGATGTGTGGTGGGAGAGAGTTCCAGTGGCATGCTACAGAGAAGGATAGAAGATGTTTGCCTGGCGGACGGAAAGGTTTATGTAGCTCAATTAGATTTTGGAAGTTGGATCTTAGACATCTATTTGGTAGATGCATTTGGAAGGTAGAGGTAAGGGAGGGGCTAAAAATAAGTTTGTTTGCTTGGATAAGTTGAGTATAGGTGAGATAATTGGGTAGCTCAAGCCAGTTCAGGTAATTTAGAGATGTACAGTGATGGGTGGAGGATCTGTGGCCAGTAGCAAATTTAGAAATTTTGTAGTAGCAGGAAGAGAGTTTTGACTTGAGGGAGGATTGTAGATTAGTAACGATAGAGACACCATATAAGAGGGAAGGGATGAGGTAAGTAGTAGCAAGAATGATCCTGGTGGTTGGGAGAGATGTGACAGTAGTGGCGGTAGAGCATGCCAAGTTTCTTGCGTGTTGTTTTGATGTTTACATGTAGATGGTTATCAGACTTTAGTTGGTCATCAGTGAGGACTCCTAATAGTTTTGCACTGGAGACCATTTCAAGAGGTGTGTTATTTTGGCTAGTGATAGAAAATGAATCTTTATCTAGGATGGTGGTTTTAGAAGGGTAGAATATTATTAGTTTGGTTCTTGGTTGCTTTGAGTACCAGGTGATTTGCTAGCATCCATTGTTCAGTAGAAGAGAAGGCATCCTGAGTTAATGTTGCTAATGAGGAAGCAGAAGTGGCAGAGCAGATGATTGTAGAGTCATCAGCGCATTGAATGAATTTAGCATTAGGGATGGCAAGATAGAAGTGGTTTATGAAAATGTTGAATAGTAGGGGTCCTGGAATAGAACCTTGAGGTATGCTTGTGGGAGTAATTAGGAAAGGTGAAATAGCTTTTTTCCACTTAACTGCTTGTTGCCTGTTAGATAGGTAACTGGTGAACCAGTTGATAGCAGAGTGGGGTAGGTTTAGTTTGGAGAGTTTAGTAAGGAGAAGGCTGTGAGAGATTGTGTCAAAGGCCTTAGGTCTAAGAGCAGGGTTGACACAATGTGACTGGAGTTTTGGGCCTTGTTAACAGTGAGATAGGGTAGAAGTTGTAGGTGGATACATTTTTCGAGAAGTTTAGAAATAGGGGGTAAGATAGCAATAGGTCGGAAGTTAGGGATGTTTTTGTTGTTGCCCCCTTTATGAAGTGGAATAATAAAGGTCTTTTTCCAGAGTTGGGGGACATGACATTCTGAAACAGATCGATTTATTAGTATGCAGGTAGGGAAGGCAATGGCTTCTGCTGCTATTTTTAGGAAGGAGGAGGGTATGTCGTCGGGGGCATTAGAACATGGTTTCAGTTGAGGAAGTAGTTTTTTATAGTAGAGACAGGGATGGGGTTCATAGAAAATGGAGGAGGTTGGGAGCTGGAGTTAACAGAGGAGAAAGGGATGTGAGGGGGTTGATGTGGGGAAGCCGAATTATTTGTGAAGGATGATGTTAGTTTAGCTATGGAGTCTATAAAGAAAGAGTTAAATTGGGAGGCAGGGTCAGGGCAGGGGTCCTCTTTTTTTACCTGGGTTGAGAAGGGAAGGAGATTCCATCCCAGAATTTTTTAGGGTTAGATTTATGGTTGGTTTGGAGTGTGGAAAAATAGGTTTTGCGGTCTGAGATAATACATTTTTTTACTTTGTTTCAGAGTTTTTTGTATTCATTCAGGGTAGTTGTGGTTTTAGTTTTATGGTAATGTTTCCAAGCTTTATCACGGAGCCACATGAAGAGTAAGGTATTCTTAGTTAGCCATGGCACTGGGTTGCTTTTTGTGCATTTTTTTCCAGGGTGCAAAGGAATCGAGCAAATTTAAAAAAGTTGTATTAAAGTAAGTAAAAGAATTGTCTATGAGAAATGTTTTTAGTGTGTTCCAGTTTTTGCGAATTCATTGGGGTTAAAGTTTTTTAGGTACCGAGTAGAGGTATAGATATGGGTTAGCTGTGTGTGTGGGGGGGGATACGATGGAAAAAGTGGGAAGGTGGTCACCTAGTGGATCAGGAAGGGTACCACTATTACATATGTAGTGGGGATGTGAAATTAGAATAATGCCCAAACTCACCCCCCATATAACCTCTAGAAACTTCCTAACTAATGTACTCGCTCCTAATAAATGCCCATGATACATAGGGACAGAATTTGATTGGATTGTGCAGCTAGTCTTAAAAAGTCCGTAGGGGTCTTTAGCCTAGTATGTACCTATGAAGGCATATGGGGTGAAATTATGTAATGGCTGCAAATGGGGGAATAACAATAAACTGAGAATTGAGATAGAAAGGAAAATAGTGGAACAGCTTAACAGGTTGAAGTATGTGTGAGGGGCGGTTGAGGAGAAGGGAAGTCGGATTGAGGAGGTCAAAGCTAGAATCAGAGGCTGCAGCCAATTTGGCACAGAGCGTCATGGATAATGTATGACAGAAGCATGCGAAAGAAGATGAAGAGTAAGGTGTTCAAAACAGTGGGGGGCAACGAGTACTACTGTAGAATGCAGAAAGCTGGGCAGTAAAGGCAGATGAAGTTCCTGAGGTGGATGGTAGGATGCACAATGCTGGACAGATGAAGAAATGAGAACATCAGACTAGGAGCCAAAGTAGCTTCAGTTGCAGAAAAAGATAAAAGAGAACAGTTGATAGTGGTTCTGGCATTTGTTCAGAAAAGCAGAAGACAATCTGGTGAAGAAGATTTGGAACAGACAGGAACAGGGCAAAAGGAAACAAGGGCATCCAGCAAAAGAGATGGATGAATTGTGTGAGAGAAGACCTGCGACAGTCAGGCATGAGTGCCGAAGAAGGTAGGAGAGTAGTATTAAATATAGAGAGATGGCAACAGTTGACATGACACCCTGACCCCAACTAGAAAATGAGAAAAAGGGGGATGATGATGATGATGATTCTTCTGAGTACTTCCAGTTAGAGATCCAGGCTAACATGTCGTTTTCCTAGGATCATGTGTTTGACCTTAGTGCATTTGAGGAACTTGCAGGCACTGTTCTTGGTTGGGTAAACCTTGGTGGGTTGACACTGAATCTGGTAAAAATGGGTACCTTGCTAGAACATATTGCTCTCCATCCATCCCGGGCTGTTTTTTCCTCTTAATTTTCTATGGAGAAAATGGAGTGGAATTTGTCTCTGGCATGCCCATAATCTTAAAATATTCCTAGATAACATGATTGACATTAAAAGTCCACATTCTTGACTATTATTAAATCTTTGCGTGTGATTCTAAGTAACAGTTACACAAACACTTCATATTGCATTTAGAGCTGGTGACATTAATACATGTATTTGTTTCTTCACATCTTCACAACTGCAACATGCTTTACATCACACTTTCTGATTCCAGCCTTACTTGCCTGCAGCAAGGGCAGAATTTCATGGACAGGGTTTTGACAGGAGCAGCTCATTATCATCTTATCACTGCTGTACTGTGGGTTGTGTGCTGGATGCCTGTGATATTGTGATCATTTTTTAAGACTTGGCACATTGAGTCCTACATGACTGGGGTCTTGTCTTGGTTAAGGAGCTTTTGACTGCCTGTGCCTGGATCATAAGCTTGCTCTGCTAATGTTTGCAAGGGCTTTCAGAAAAGCATTTGTCAACATTCTTTAACTTACTACCTTCATGGCTTTTGGCATGTTTAATCCTCTTTATGGAAGTCCCTAAACTACCTTTTTTTCTGAATGGTAACCTCATCCATGTGCAAGTTATGATAGCAACACTGGAACCATTGGTGAGGGGAGACCATCAGATTAAAGAATTGAGTCTTCCATTATGGTGGTTGCAGGAGGGTCTCTGTATTTCACTGATAAGTGCTGGTAAGTCAGGCAAACAGCTGCAGCAGTCAGAAAAGCAGTGAACCAATGTGCAGGAAAATTTTTGCAAGGCCAGAGAAAATGACAGCCTCACAGAGGTTTTTGCTAGCCGTCCAGTAAGTACTTGAGTTAGAGAAAAGCTAATGTCCAGATTGCTTTCAGCAAGTATTGTGAAACTTTCAGGTTAACTGGGGACATTGTTGAGTGGTGGAAGGAGCAGTTGCAGAAATTGTTGATCGATGGGTGGGCCTTCCTCTAAAGAGGCAGTGGAAGAAGCATATAGTAAGTTTGGATCCATTTCTCAAGTTGCAGCAGCTGAACAGATTTTTAATGGCAACGTTACTGGAATGGATGAGCTCCATCAGTTAATGCTGGTGGTGCTGGACATTGTTGGAGTGTTGGAGTTAATGCACCTATTTAATGTTCCAAGGAAGGCTGGCGACTATACTTCTGAACTGACAAAGAAGTGTAGTGATTCTTATTTCAAAAACAAAGAATGGGAAAGTGTGCCCCTAATATAGAGGGAACCTGTCTCCCAGTTTCCTTTTGAAAACCTACACTAGGGTGCTAGAAACTAGATTTCAACCAGTGGTTGCATATATCTGATGCAGGAGAAGCAAAGCAGATTATTTTCTTGCCAATAATAAATTATATCAGCTGTCGTCTGCCCTTCCACAAAGATAATGGAGGGGTTACCATAACTGTCTGCATATATTTGTTTAACTGGAGAAGGCATACAGCTACTTCTCATGTAATGTCTTGTGAAAGTCAGTACAGCAGTGTGGGTTCCTAGGGCTATTTCATCAAGCCATGTGGCTCCTTTGTTTGAGGAGTGAGATTTCTGTCTGTATTATGTGCACTTAGATACACTGGATCCTACCCAGTTCAGCTTTGTTGTGGGCAAATCCTGCCTCTTAAACCTGGTCGATTTCTGCATATATTTGTTTAACTGGAGAAGGCATAAAGCTACTTCTCATGTAATGTCTTGTGAAAGTCAGTACAGCAGTGTGGGTTCCTAGGGCTATTTCATCATACCATGTGGCTCCTTTATTTGAGTAGTGAGATTTCTGTCTGTATTATGTGCACTTACCACAGACACTGGGTCCTACCCAGTTCGGCTTTGTTAAGGGCAGATCCTGCCTCTTAAACCTGGTCGATTTCTTTGAAACAGTCACCAAGGCCATTGACGAGGGGAAGGTGGTCCACACAGCCTACCTGGACCTTGCAAAAGCCTTCGATACAATACCCCACTCGGGCATTATAGATAAGCTCACCAGCTTAAATATAAACCCCTATGTCACTAGATGGGTTGCAAACTGGCTCAAGGATAGAACCCACATGGTTAGAATTGCTGGAGCCATGTCAGACTCCAAACCAGTTACAAGTGGCATCCACAAGGCTCAGTCCTGGGACCTCTCTTGTTCGGTATACATTTCTCGGAGGCACAGGCCAACATGGAAGGACTGTGGCTGACCAAGTTCGCAGATGACTGCAAACTGAGCGCCATAATTGACTCTCCAGCCGACACAAGCATCCTCCAAAAGGGCCTCATAGAAACAGACAACTGGTGCCAGAGCCATGGCCTCAAGCTAAATGCCAAAAAGTGTATAGTCATCCCCTTTGGCAAAAACAAAGTGCCCACAAATTACCACATAGGTGGTAATCCATTAAGTACTGAAGAAGTAATTAGGGACCTGGGGACCCAAGTTGATAGCAATCTCTCATTTGACAACCACGTGGCCAAAGTGGTTAGAAAAACATTTTATATAGCCCACCTAATCATGAAGGGATTCACATCCAGATCAGTGGAGGTCATCGTGCCTCTTTACTCATCCCTCATCCCTCATCAGGCCCATAATTGAGTACAATGCCCCTTTTGGGATGTACCTTACCAGACACCTGCAGCAACTGGAAAGACCCCAAAAGTACCTCACCAGGAGGATCAAAGGGCACAAACAGATGCCATATGCTGCCCGGTTAAAGAAACTCCAGCTCTACTCAGTGGCATACTGCCTGCTCAGAGGCAATCTGTGCCTGACGTATAAAGCCATGTCCAACCCGGAATTAATGGACATGCTGCACCTCAGAAAATCCAAATACCATCGAGCTACGCGCTCGAGAGACTTGAACCTCAGCACTGAAATAAATAGGACATGCTGGAGGGACAGATTCATAACCCAGAGGCTCCCTTCACTCTGGAATAAAATCCCAGTCCAGGTTAGGCAGAGTCCCTCATTGACTCTCTTCAAGAGGAATCTTGATGAGTGGATGGGAGATCGTAGGTTTACCCCCGGTATCACTTCTGTGTCACTGTTAGACAGAGGCACAGTATACTAACCTCGAAAAAGGGCATAGCAGAATTAATTTAAATTGGGTGGCGAAAGCCAAACACACTGTGGCTAGGCTTATAAATGCCTTAGGGCAGATAGCCTAGTATGAACCTATGAACCTATTCCTATCGTTGAATGACTCGACCAAGGGTGCATCTTGTGTCCCTTCATGTCTGAGAATGTAAGAACTGCATCTTTGTTTTTTGCAGTTGATAATATCTTTTTAGTCTCAAGTGACTGTGATCTCCAGTACACACTGAAGTGTTTTATTGCTGAATAAAAAATATTTCCTGATGAAAACTCCAAATTAGCAATCATTGTTCTTTCAAAGAATTGCAGATTGTTGTCTGTATTGGAGGGGCAAAAACTACCTGAGATGCAGAATTTTAAGTATTTGGGGTTTTTTTCATGAGTGAAAGTCAAGAGGATTGGGAGACTGACTAATGAATAGGTGCAGTGGCCTGCAGATATTGTACAGGACTGATGAAGCAAGAACTGAGTTCTAGGATGAAGCTCTCAGTTTACCATTTAGTCTTTGTCTCCAGTCTCTCCTGGGGTTATAAGCTTTGAGTACTGACGTCAGAGTGATCAGTAATACTAGTGCGATAAATGTGCTTCCTCTAGCTCACACTCTGCGTACATGGAGGAGCTCAGTGGTCCAGGAGGATTCACAACAGTCAGTTGAGATCATTTGAGCATCTTATGAAGATACTGCCTGGATGCCTTCAGCACGAAGTGTACCTGACATTGCCCACTTTGGAGACCCCAGGACATATCCATATGTTGAAGGAATTGTGTCTCTCTGCTTGTCTGGGAAGACTTGGGAATCCCGTAGGAGAAGATGGAGACTGCTGCTGGGGATCGGGAAGTCTAGATACTTTTGCCAAATAAGCTGTTTAGAAAATCAGTGGATGTACCTTTGGAAGTGAGTTTTAGCATTGTCTGTACTCTACTGCCACAATTCTTATTTTTTAAATTTGCATCATAGTTGAGGTGATGCTTTGTTTCTTGACTTTATTTTACTGTATGTTGCTTATGTTCAGCCAGATGAGTAAATTTCAAAATTTGTAGAGTTCATATTGCATGTCTTTCAGAAAAGAAAAAGACAGCAGATGTGTCACGATTAACAAAAGATGTACGATTTAAAGGTTAATGCAAGGGTAGCCATTAGTCTGATATGCTGTGAGTTATGTATCTTTTGGGATATTTTCCTTATAGATTACGTCTCTTTCTCTTAAACTCATTCATTAGTGTTTGCTTGCTATTTTCATACTTTGTGGGCACTAAGAAAAGTGTAAAGAGAAATAAAAGGTAAAGCAGCTTAGTCATCTTTTGGAACAAAAACAAGCAAAAAGGCAAGATTTTAAGTAAATATTTCTTGTAAAATGTGTATGTGCGTTGTACGTATAAGAAACATTTCCAAGGACAGCACATGCATATAAATAGCAAGCACCTGCTAGCTTCAGTGCAGCCAGAATGTGAGCATGTGTGAGAGAGAGTCAGTTTGTTTATAAGTTTATCTAAGTTAAAGTTACTAAGCCTCAATCCTGATGTGTTTGTACATAGTAAGCTGCTTGAACAGAACTCACAACCGTTCATCTGTGTTATCCTGACCAGACGAGCAACATGGTGTCAGAACCGTGATTCCAGTGACTGCTTTATAGAGATCTGAGGTACACAGCTAACAGTGAAGGTAAGTTAAGAGAACTGAGTGCAAAGAAGGGCTAGAAATGAACCAAAGGTAATGAAAACTTGCACAAGCGATTTATTTTATTAAAAGGGTAAAAAGGAGCATTACAAGGGCACAGAACACATTATTAAGCAAACGAATAGCACAGAAATGTTTATTAAGCAAATGAAAGGCACAAAAATGTTTATTAATTAAACAAAATGTTTGAAGTTTAGATATTGGATAAAATGATTATCAGAAAAGCACATATGGGGTTCAGTTACCTCGGAATTGCAAAACAAGCATATTTAAAGTAAAACGAGCACATGAAAAGAAATTAAATGGGCAAAATGAATATAGCAAAGGGCAAAAAGGGCACATTAAGCATAAATAATGCAAGGCGACTGCATGTTTTTTGGCAAATTACTGTTTTTTTGGCATAAACTACTATTTTGCATTGATTGAAGCTATTCAGGGCATAACTAGAGTTATTCAAAGTATCTCCGTGTGAAAAAGTGCTTACAGTGTATGTTTATTACTGCGCATTTATTCTGAAGAGTTTATTGTGTACAAAGTGCAATTGTTTCATGAAGTGCCATCAAAATACAGCCATTTAGAAACGTTTCTTTTGCTGGATGTGTCTATTTGCAAAGGGCCTCCATTACAGTGTGTTTCTTGCACTGTAAAGAGTTATTTAGCAAAGTACAGCCATTTTGGAAGTTTCAGTGTGCTTTGTACTGTTTATTCACAAAGTGTAGTTACTTCGAAACATTTCTTACTCTGAGCTTCTTCTGCCCAGTTTATTCGCAAAGTGCATTTATTTTGAAATGTTTCTTACACTGATTCAAGAGTGCTCTTGTGCCAGGAAGACTTATTTCTCAAAGTATTTTGCAAAGTTCAGTTATTAAGAGGCTTGTTGTGCTAGTGGACATAGTTGCAAGTACTGGCATAAATTTCTGGCCTATGTATGTGTTTGTGTGTACTTGAAAAAGCCTTCACTGATATGTTAATATGGCAGAGGCATTTCGAAGGCCAGGTCCACTTGTATTTGATCAGAATGTTGCAGAGAATTGGAAAATATTTGAGCAAGAATATAATATATTCATACAGCCAGCTTATTCTGACAAAGATGGACACACCAGGGTATTCATTTTGCTAAACCTAGCTGGATCAGAGACTATTGAAAGGGGGCGTTCATTTGTGTATGCACCAGCAGTGTATGAAGGATGGGGGGAACAATCATATTGTTGTAGAGGGTCTATATTATATAAGCAAATGCACTGAATTGCGAACGCTGTATAATCAATCCACAATCCCCGAAAACCCAAAATGTCGAACACACAGATCAGCGATTTTTTTTCCCAGGGAAAAAAATCACTGATCCATTAAAATAAAAAATCAAAACACAAAATAAAGCGGGGCTGTGCCTGCCACACACACCCCTACGTAAATATACCAACTCCGAGATCACCCCACAGTGGAAGAAATGGCAAAGTCCTGAAAACGGCCTACTGATTTTTTTTTCCTATGAAAAAAATCGCTGTTTCATGCTTTCGGTATTTTGCCATTTCACGTAATGATGTTTGACTAAACAGTGGTCGCAATTCATTGTGTTCGCTAAAATAATAGGGACCCGTTGTAGAGGCTGAATCAAAGGAAGACCCCAAGTATTTAAAATGCAATTTCAGAGAAATGTGCAACCCCCAGACAAATGTTACAATAGAGAGGCATTTGTTTTACACAAGAGATCAAAAGCCAGGAGAAACTTTTGCAGCTTATATTACTGATCTGAGAAACAAAGCTAAAACGTGCAGGTTTGGTGATTTAAAAGATGAGTTAATAAAGGACAGCCTTGTGTGTGGTATTGAGTGCTGCTGTGAGAAAGATTTTGCTTCGTGACAGTGATTTAATGCTGAGCCAAAGCTACTGAGATTTGTCAAATCTGTGAAGTTACAGAAAGGCACACTACTATGCTTGCAAGTGATAAGAGCATGGTTTCAGCAGGCTTCAGAGCAAATGTAGACAGCATGCAACGTCTGGCTAGCAGAAACAGGCCTAAGCACATGGCAGGGAAGTTCTGCAGTCTTCCACCAAGTTCTAAGACCAGCACAGTTAGAGCATGCTCAGTGCAATACAAGGGTGAGTAAAAAAAAAAAAAAAAAAAAAAAAAAATAGACCAGCAAGGGCAGATCCAGATGTAAAGTATATATTCCAATCCTTTATTAACAGACCGGTTTCGGCATTAACTGCCTTCTTCAGTGTAGGACAAACAGAAAATGTCCTGTTAGCATACATAATATATATTAAATAAGAACCAATAGGCATTGATTAATCATGAATATTCATGAGAGATTGAAAAATGTGAAATACAACCAAAGCCTAAAAAGTTTCGTCATGCAAAACATGAAAACAACTAGCATAATTAATGTGACACCTACTATAATTCATAAATATAGAATACAATGAAAAGCCTAAAGCTTAATAAAGCTTAATACAGTCACTCGTAGGAACTGATGTAAAAAACAATGTCAGGATACAAAATGAAAAAATAAAAATAAACATGTTATCTTAGAGAGATACCCTATGAACAAAACTATTGTCAATAATACCCTATTAAAAAATAAATGGGTATATGTACTACAAATAACCTGAAAATAATGGAGATGAATGGAAAACATCTCCATTTAACTCTAAAAACTTAATTGTGTATGATCATTTTTTTGCATGACGAAACTTTTTAGGCTTTGGTTGTATTTCACATTTTTCAATCTCTCATGAATATTCATGATTAATCAATGCCTATTGGTCCTTATTTAATATATATTATGTATGCTAACAGGACATTTTCTGTTTGTCCTACACTGAAGAAGGCAGTTAATGCCGAAACCGGTCTGTTAATAAAGGATTGGAATATATACTTTACATCTGGATCTGCCCTTGCTGGTCTATTTTTTGTTTTTGTGCATTTGGTTTGGACCGTGCAATTCCCCGTGCATAGGACTTTGTTTGGTATAAAAAAAAAAAAGTCAAGCTTTATTGTTAACGTGGTGCCAGCCATGAGTCTAAAATAGAAAAGTGTGTAGCATTTGACCAACAATGCCACAAGTGTAAAAAATTGAGCCATTTTCAAGTTTTGAAAAACAAGTAAACCTCAGTTACAAAGAAAGGTCACTTAAGAAAGCAAGTTGATCATATAGAAAGCTGGAACCTTGCTTTCTATGGAGGTGTGTATCTGTAGTTGGTGAAAGGATTAATGCAGTAAATTTATTGGCAAAGAATGAAGTGTTTTGTACTGTCTTGATCCATGGAAAACCCACCAAACTCAAAGTAGACACTGGTTCAAAGTGTGATGTTATGTCAGCAGACACATTTGCTAAAGTGAGAGCTGGTGAGCAACTTAATTTGACCAGTTGTGCAAAACTTGTTGCTTATGGAGGTGAAGAAATTCAAACTGAAGGCTCAATAGTGCTTTCATGTTATTTGGCTAGGAACCTTTACAGCTTACTATTTTATGTAGTCCAAAGACATGTGCAGTCATTATTTGGTGTCAGAGACAGTTTGCGAATGAATCTGCTTTCCTTTACCTAGGAAGTCCATCATATAAGTACATGTCCCAGTTCCAGTTTTACTGATGCTATTTTATCAGAATATGCTGATGTTTTCAGTGACAAGCTAGGCAAACTTCTGGCTGTGAATTCTATGAAGATAGACCCAGAGGGTCAAACCAGCAAGAAGAGTTCTGATAGCTATGCAGAACAAAGTCAAAGCTTAGTTGGATAAAATGGAGCAGCAAGGTACAATTTGTCCATTTACAGAACCTACTGAATGGATGTTGCCCATGGTAGCAGCTCACAAAAAAGGCTCTGATGAAATCCAAATATGTATTGACTCAGGAGATTTGAACAAAGCATTAAAGAGACATCATCATCCTATGCGTTCAGTTAAGGAAGTCGCAGCCCTAATACTGAATGCCACTGTTTTTTCTGTCTTGGATGCAAAGAGTTCATTTTGGCAAGTGATACTTGATCACACATCTTCACTTCTGACTACATTCAGTACTCCATTTGGAAGATATAGATTCCTCAGAATGCCATTCGGAATAAGTTCTGTAAGTGAAGTTCAGTGTGCAATGGAGCACATTTTTACAGGTTATCCATGTGCCATAATAGTAGATGATTTATTGGTCGGATGCAATGGTGAAGCAGAGCATGACAGAAACCTCAGGAAAGTTCTAGACAGAGCAAGTGAAGTGAACTTGAAGCTCAATCCTCTGAAGTGCAGATTCAGACTACCAGAAGTTAGATATGTAGGTCATTTATTTACTAGCACTGGCTTATGTCAAGACCCATCCAAGCAAGCAGCCATTCTTGAGATGCCAGCACTTTATAATGTTCAAGCTCTAAAAATTTTCTTGGTATAGTCAGCTGTTTGGGCAAGTTCATACCAGACTTCAGTGAGTTGACAGCGCTTTTGAGAGAGGTGACTTGCAAAAATGTTGCATGCTTATGGTTAGATCAGCGCCAGAGAGCATTTGAAGACCTTAAGCAGAAAATTGCTACTCCACCTGCATTAAGAAACTATGATGTAAATAAACCAGTTACTCTTTCCTGTGATGCTTCAAAATTTGGTCCTAGCACAGTTATTCTTCAAGCAGACGGACCAGTAGGTTATACATCTAGAACTCTTACCCAAACTGAAATGCACTATGCTGGAATTGAGAGAGAACTTTTGGCAATTGTGCTTGCATGTTCAAAGTTTCGTGATTGTATTTAGGGTCAAGCTATCCAGACTGAAACTGATCATCAACCTCTAGTCACTATTTTAAAGAAGCCTATGCATTCAGCTCCAGCAAGATCACAAAGACTGATGCCCAAATTGCAAAAGTACAACTTCAAAATGGTCTATACAAAAGGCAAACTTCTTTATCTGGCTGATACCTTATCCAGATCGTCCAGAAATACAACAGAACAGCTTGACCCAGGGAATTCTGACTTCGATGTCATGTAAGTGTGTAATTTGTTTACCACAAGACTTGATGAGCTGAGAGATCATGCAAAGACTGATCCAGTTTTGCGAAAGCTCCACCACTACATCAATGTTGGACAGCCATCAAAGCAATCTAGTGTACCGCCTGAAGACTTTATTTTCCTAACAGAGATGAGATGTTGATGGAAGATGGCATTATTTTCAAAGGTCCTAAAATTGTTGTTCCTACTTCCTTACAACATGAATTTATCCAGATTTTGCATTGTGGTCACCCAGTTTCCGAATCTACCAAAAGAAGGGCTAAAGGACTAGTATTTTGGCCTTCTCTAGCAAGACATTGACTTTCATCTTGTTCAGTATACAATAGTACTAAACTGCATTTACAAAAAGAACCACTTTATCTAAGTCCAGTTCCTGAACTACCTTGGTTAACAGTAGCCACTGATATATTCGATTGGAACAATCAGCATTACTTAGTGTTGGTAGACTTATTAGAATTGGTTTGAGATTGATTTACTACCTAACCTAACGACCACTGCTGTTATCACCAAGTTGAAACGTCATTTCTCAGTCCATGGGAGTCCAGAGAAGCTTATCTATGACAATAGTACCCAATTTACCAGTCAGTTGTTTCAGAAGTTTGCAAAAGAGTGGGACTTTGACCATGTTACTAGTAGTCCTGAATACCCACAGTCAAATGGACTAGCTGAATGTGCAGTAGAGAGTGCAAAGCAATTACTAGTGAAGTCAAAGAGTGACACTACCGATGTATTGTTGAATTTACTCAATATCAGAAATATACCCCATGATGATATACTTGGATCACCTGCTCAGAGACTTCTATCTAGGCAAACCAAAACAACATTGCCTATCAGTTCTAGTTTGTTGAGGCCTAAAGCTAAAAACAGCAAAGTAATCGAAGACCAACTATTCAGAAAACGTTCTTTCCAGAAGTCCAGCTATAAAAAAATCAAGCAGATTTCTTCGTCCATTGAAAGGAGGAGAGAAAATAAAGATACAAACAGCGAGAGGTTTTGACTGAATTGGTCACGTAACCGGTATATGTGCCAAGCTGAGATCCTACTTCGTAGACTCTGAGGGTGTAGAGTATAGGAGAAATCGCAGACATCTTCTTCCAGTATCAGAGCAGATATCGCAGCATTGTTCCTGTGGTACAGACTTTAAATCTCAGAGCAATCCAGACAGTGTTCCTGTTGCAGAACGTGTCTTAACTCCTACTTCTGTTCCAGATGATGTTCCTGATTTGGACAATGTTCCTGTTGCAGAACGTGTCTTAACTCCTACTTCTGTTCCCGATGATGTTCCTGATTCGGACAATGTTCCTGTTGCAGAACGTGTCTTAACTCCTACTTCTGTTCCCGATGATGTTCCTGATTCGGACAATGTTCCTGTTGCAGAACGTGTCTTAACTCCTACTTCCATTCCTGATGATGTGCCTGATGTCCCCAAAGTTGAACATTCCGCAGAGACGGTTCCAGTTACTAGACCTGATTCTAATTTCTGTGTCACATGATTTGGTCATATTTCCAGACCTAGTGTGAAATACACAGCAACCTGGACATGATTGTATGTATGTATGTTTTTAGTTCTGTATAATTGCATGCCAAAGAATTACTTTGTACTAGTTGCATGTCAGTCAATGTCGTCTAATGCATGACTCATTTCTCATAGAAGGAGGATGTAGAATATGTAGGTGTGTTGTACCTTTTAAGAAGCATTTCCAAGGACATCACATGCATATGAATACCAAGCACGATCTAGCTTCAGTGCCATTTTGAGAGTGCACCCAGAGTGTGAGCATGTATGAGAGAGATAGTCGGTTTGTTTATAAGTTTATCTAAGTTAAAGTTACTAAGCCTGAATCCTGATGTGTTTGTACATAATAAAGCTGCTTGAACAGAACCCACAACTGTTCGTCTGTTTTATCATGACCAGACGAGTGACATTTCTTCTTTCAGGAATACCTCTACTTTGTCTCTTTCTTCCAAGTCTTCCCTCTATTCTATTCTTGATTTCTTTTTTATTACATTTCCTACTCATAGTTTATTATTTCTCTCCTGTCTTATAGAATGTGTGGCCCAATTTTAGTTATTTATTTTACATTTGTTTACCAGGAAAGTCCGGCTGGGTGCAGAGCCCTTTTTCAGCAGAGGCCTGGGGAGAAAAACTCTGGGAATAACATTACAGTGTTCAGCATTACCCCAAGTACAGTGCAAGAGAACCAGTCACAGTCCTGCAGTACATGGTAAAGCAGCAGTTATGTATGGTACAAAAGACAACATTTACATACTCCGTACATTGATAATTTAAAGTACTTGCATAGAAAAGGAGACAGAGTAGCAGCTGCATGCAGGGTGAGCACTTTTTTCTTTCTGTTCTTCAAATTAATGGGGTAGCAATAGGAGAGGGTTTTTCAGTCACGTAAGAAGGAAGGGTGGGTGAGCGGAGATTATAGAGGGATTTTGGCCAGGGGGATATGCAGATGCACAGCTAGGATGTTCTTTCCATTTACTTTATATTATATAACTTATAGTTTTTCCTTTTGAAAAGGTCTGATGAGCAGAACTTAGTGGATGTGGAAGTTCTTTCTCCATCATTACTTAATAGTTTCAGGCAAGTGTCCTGCATTACTCAATATTTCAACTTCTTCCCCCTTAGGACCTTTTATCACAGGTACACTGAATGGAGATGCACAGGAAGAGTACAGTTATGTTATGCTAGATGTATAGTAGTTCAAGTTTAGGTGACCATTTTTTTTATCAGAGTACCAAAAATCACAACTTCTTATGCAAGTTTGTTCAGTTAGCAGACAGAAAATCTCCTGGGAAGAGATACATGGATATACAGATATTAAATATTTAGCTACATCGAATACATCTGCTGAAGTTTTCTACAAATCCTGTGAGTGTATAATTTTACTGATCGTGCTACTTTTCTCCGATGGATCCAGTGAAGTGCCAGCCAACGTATGTTTAAGTGCCACCCTCCAGCACTGGTGCAGCAGTTGCCTCCCCTCCTAATAGCGCTTTTTTGGCAGCAAGTCTCTTCCTACTACTGGACACTCGGGCTGAAGGTAGATATCTTAGGTCAGCATTACCATTAAACTGTATCACAGAAAATGTGGACCGAATGATGATGCAGTGTGGCCTCCCCAACAGTTCGTAGAGGTGGCACGATTTAAAACTGCCCTTTTAGCCAGTAGAATGACATTTAAGACATTTGTATTATTTTATGGCTGTGGGCCACAACAAACAAAATTATATTAACTGCTTATTTTTCTCTCCCCCTCCCCTCTGCACAGTGGGAAGTACCAGCGGTGTACAGCAGTGTGATTCTAAACATAAAAGATAACTTGACCAGAGATTTGGTATATATCCTGATGGCAAAAGGACTTCATTGTTCTGCTATAAAGGTGAGTTTTATTATGTGATGTTTTATAGCATTTGTATGTAGTATATGATATTTTATATGCTTTGTATAGTAATGTTTATCATCTGATACTATTACCAGATGTTTAACTGCCTAACCTTGGTTGCAAGACTAAGTCACCTGTCATAAAGATCATCATTGTTTACTGGTTTATACTATAAATCATTTTTATATATTTATTTTGGCATTTTGTTGACAGTCTGTACTACACCAAGCATTTGCCAGCATTTCATGAGAGAACTGCATGATATTTATTTTGACTACAGGAAGTTCCACCCCCACCCCCAATACCAGATTGGAGCATGCCCCATTTATTCCATGGTAGCGAGGTCCTGGAATTCTTAGGTGAGGTGAGACCCCTTATAGGTTATTTGTTCCTGCGTGGCAGTCCTCATTCAGCTCATCTCCTCCAGAGAGAGAGACAAGTTATGGGGAGTGGACTGCTCAGTGGAGCAACCCCTTTTTCTTCAGCAGTTCTTCCAGGTTCCACTTTAGGACAAATTCCCCTCAGCGTCTATGCAGCTTACACATGAGAACGTGGGCCTACTAGGCTCCAGTTCCATGGAGTGAACATCTACTGCTCCTACTAGATGTTACCCATGTGAAGAGCCAGAGCTACATCCCTCCCCCCAGGAGACCCTCATTCCGAGCTGCTGTTTGGACTTGGATCGCCGATACCATAGTCCCAGCTTTCTCCGTCCATGACATGCAGCTGGCTTGTGACTAAAGAGAGTTTTGTAAAACACTGAAGGGGAAAAGCTCCCTTAGTTTTCCAATTTGCACTCACACAGTATACAGTCAGCACTGTCGCACTCTAAGGAGGGGGTCATTTGTCACAGAGTACATAGTGGTATTTATAAATGGAGAACATCAAGGTGTGTGAAGCTGAAAGTGTTTTACAGCTTGAGGTGAACAAGTACGTCTGAAGGAAGTAAATGGCAGAATCTATGAGAGGCCCTGGTGGGGACAGCATCTCGCAGTGATGGAATGGTGAGTCAAGCGAAAAGACAGAGCAGAAATCTGCAAGTGTTGAAGCCAAGTAATGCGAGAATTATAGAGGAAGAACAAGAAAATAAGTTTGGTGAAACAGAAAAATACTCAGATTGGCAACAGAGACCGCCAAAAAAGGAGACAGAAAAGACAATGTAGATCTGGCCAGATGGTGCAGAGGCAAGATACCTCTCTCTGTCTCTGGTAACCTGAAATTCAGGAATAAACTGTGTTTGCTGGTAAGGTTTGCTTAGGGGGGATAGGATGGAGTGACTGATTGCCAGCTGTTCTTTCCCAGAGAAAAGTATGATAAAGGATCTTTTGATCCAGGGCAACAAAAGTTCATCCATCCAGGGCAACAAAAGTTCATCCATCCAGGGCAACAAAAGTTCATCCATCCAGGGCGACAAAAGTTCATCCATCCAGGGCGACAAAAGTTCATCTATCCAGGGCGACAAAAGTTCATCCAGCTCCTGGTATCTTTTCATCGTTTCTCTTTTCCATTTCTATTTTTTTTTATTTGGTTTTGCCCTTATGCATGCCAACCACCAAGCGCTTCAGTTATACTCTACTCGTTTTGTTCCCCTAAACTAGGGAATTGCCCTAGTAACTTACACGTGTGTGATAAGGAATTGTCCTAGTACAGTAGAAGGGTGAGATAGGGAATTGTCCTAGTACAGTGCAAGGGTGAGATAGGGAATTGCTGTTGTGTAGTTCAAGGGTGACAGCTGTCTGAAGGGAGTATCATCAGGCATTGATGAAAGTTCGTTATGCCCTCTCAGGGATTATGGCAGTGAAAGCATTAATATGGCCAAACCTTCCACCCCTTAGGTGGGGGGAAGAACTGCACACATTATCACAGTGACCACATTGCCTTCCCCCTATGTTTGCTATCTCTAATACACTTGCTTATGAATGCTACCACCAGGTGATGGCTTGGTGGGCTGAAAGCCCATTCCCAGGATGTACACTGTGATGTCACCCTCCTCCTAGGAATTGTGGCTGTATGCATCCTACTCCATCATGCCATCCCCCTCCCCAGGATAGGTATACATATCCTCTCCTGCCAGTTCTATCAAGTGTTTAAGGTGCTAATCAAACTCTGGTCATTTGGGCTGTAGTCAGGATGTATATACCATATATGACAGCAGTGGTCACTTAGGTTTTAGTCAGGGCATATATACCATATGTAACAGCAGTGGTTACTTGTGTTATAGTCAGGGTGTTTATACCATATATGACAGCAGTGGTCACTTGGGTTGTGGTCAGGGCTTATATAGCGTATATAAAAGCAGTGGTCACTTGAGTTGTAGTCAGGGCATGTATAACAGCAGTGGTCACTTTGGTTGTAGTCAGGATGTATATAACAACAGTGGTCACTTAGTTTGTAGTCAGCGCGTATATACCATATATAACAGCAGTGGTCACTTATAGGTTCATAGGCTGGTATTAGGCTATCGTACAAGCCTAGCCATAACAATTCCCTGGATATTTCTTCCTACAATATTTACTTCCCTGGACCCCAGTTTAGCAGGGCAACTGATGTGATCCGGGGGTGAAATTCCTGTCTCCCATCCAATCGTTAAGGTTCCTTTTGAAGAGGGCCAAGGAGGCGCTCTGCTTGACATGTATGGGCACTCTATTCCAGAGTCTGAGGAGTCTCTGGGTCAGGAACCTATCCTTGACATGTATGGCAGTCTATTCCAGAGTCTGGGGAGTCTCTGGGTCAGGAACCTATCCCTCCAACAAGTTTTGTTCATTGTGATGACAAGGTTTACATCCCTGGAGCATGTGGCTCTGAGGGATTGGGATTTCTTTAAGTGGAGCATGTCCAACAGCTCAGGGTTTGACATGGCCTTGTATGTTAAGCAGAGATCGCCTCTAAGTACACGATATGCCACAGAGTATAGCTGGAGTTTTTTTAGACAGTCAGCATAGGGCATCTGCTTTAGGCCTGTGATTCTTTTAGTGAAGTATTTCTGCGGCCTTTTCAGCTGTTGCAGATGTCTTGTGAGGTACATACCAAATGGGGTGTTGTATTCTGTAATGGGTCTAATGAGGGATGAGTACAGTGAGACAATTACCTCCTTTTTTCTGGATGAAAGGCCCTAGTGAGGTGTGCCACATAAAAGGATTTCCTGACTGTTGTGACAATGTGGTTATTGAAGGTGAGACCACTGTCCACCTGTGTCCCTAAGTCTCTTATCACACTTTTGATGTTTAGTGTACTGTCACTTATGTGGTAATTCATTGGTACTTGTTTTTTCCCAAAGGGGATAACTGTACATTTATTGGCATTAAGCTTGAGCCCATGGCTCTGGCACCAAACATCTGTTTCTGTAAGGCCTTTTTGTAGAATATCCACATCATTTGGGGATTCGGTAATGGCTCCCAGTTTGCAGTCATCTGTGAACTTTGTTAGCCAGCGTCCCTTAGTGTTGGCCTGTACTTCAGAGAAGTAGATGCCAAACAAGAGCAGTCCCAGGACTGAACCCTGAGGTACTCTGCTTGTCACTTGTCTGGAGCTGGATTTGGAGTCGGATACTTTTACAGTCTGGGTTCTGTCAGTAAGCCAGTTGGCAACCCATCAAGTGATGTAGGGATTTACGCCTAGCTTAGTAAGTTTATCTATGATTCCAGAGTGGGGGATGGTGTTGAAGGCCTTGGCGAGGTCCAGATAGGCTGTGTGGACCGCCTTACCCTCGTCCACAGCTCTGGAGACTGATTCAAAGAAGTCAGTCAGGTTCAGGAGACAAGATCGGCCCTTCACGAACCCAAACTGGGTGGGATCCAGTGTTTGAAGGTTGCCAATGTCTTTGTTTATAAGTTCCACGATAATGCGTTCCATGCCCTTGCAGATCAGGCTCGTCAGACTGATGGGACGGTAGATGTTCTTCGTGTTTTACTGTTGCAGTCATTACATTTGGGTAATCTGCTGGCAGGTTGCCCCCAGTCGGCCTGATTAACAGTCTTGGGTCCTGTGTCGGTTGCTGTCCCTTCTTTCATGACGTCAGGTAGTCAGGGGTATAAAACATGCAGCTAACGCCATTACATCAGTCTTTCTTGCCGCGCGGTGCCCAAAGTAGAAGCAGTTCGCAAGTGCCAGTCGGCAGACTCCTGAAATTTTCATTTTCGAGTTTCAGAACCGAAGTCTTCAATTAAAAGCTAAGTACCCCATTGGGAAAACTTTTTCTTGCTCCTTACCAATGTCAGTAAAAGTTAATAATTGCATTACTTGTGGGAAGCAAATACCTCATAAGGATTTTCGTTTGTACTGCATTCCTTGCCTAGGCCCTAAACACAATGTACCTTGCTGTCGGTTTTGTGCTAAATTTAATCAACGCACTCTTAAGCGTTGGTATATTTTTGCTTCTAAATATTTTGGCTCACGCTTTAATTATCCAGAAATGTCGTCGGTTACCAATCCGACTACCGGAATACCTAAAAAAACGCAAAGGAAAAGACAGAGACAGGCCATCGAGGTCCAAAACTGACTATTCTTCTCCTAAGCCAGTCGCCAGTTCGCCGGTACTCAGTGAGGCGCTTGCGCAACTCCTGATACCTGCTACTTCTGATTTGCAGGCCTCTACTGAGACCCATTCGGTATGCCGCGAGATGCTTCAATTATAGAACCCGCGGATGTCTCTAACTTAGATGGGTCCGGAGCCACTGTGCAGGCACCGGCTCCTGAGGGTGTTTTCAGGCCTACAGATTTGTATATTAGACCAACGCCATCTTCAAAACTAAGGCCAAAATCTAAACCTATGTCTGAAAAACCGACGTCTGGGCCACATGTACAGGCCCCTATGCCTAAAAAACAAATTATCAAAATGGCTGAAGATTTAATTACTCTGATCAGGGGTAGTCAACTCCCCCTTCTAAGAGGCCTAGGCAAGACATTGATTATGAATCTTCTGAACAGGATTCTATTTCTTATGACTCTTCTAATGAACAGGATTTGTCTATTCCTACTTATGAGGACTCTGATGCAGAAGATTCCATTCCTTCTGCTTCTCCCCCTGAGGATTTTTCTTTTGGGGAAACATTACATACCTTAAGGGAACATTTCCACTGGGAAAGTCAGGATTTCTCTGAATCTAAAAAGAGACTTGGGGATTTTCTTCTTCCTCAGCATAGGCCTTTGGCTATACCTCCTGTTCTAGACATTGTTGATGATGTTTTTTCAGAATCTAGTATGGCTCCTGATTCTCTGCCTCCGGCTCCTTGTAAGCCAGACAGATACTGCAGGGTTCCTGACTCCCACAAATTCCTTTTCAAAAATCCTATTGCAGATCCTGAAACCATTTCTCATGGTCCGAAGGCATTAAGGCTTCTACTGCTAAAAATCCTACCCCTTCTGATAGAGATTCCAGGGCGCTGGATAGATGGGGTAAGAAGGTTTGCACTTCTGCAACCTTGGTAATCAGGGCTTTAAACTGTCAATTTCATATGCTTAAATATCAGCAGCATATCATGGGACTGCTTAAACAGAAAATTATGTTAATTTCTGACTGTGTGGAAAATAAGATTTACAGGATCTATTGCATTCAGCTGAACAAGTTGGAAAACATACTTTGCAATGTGGTTTTGATTCTTTGGAAGCTTCTTGCAGGGCTGCTGTAACTGGGTCTGTGCTAAGAAGACATGTTTGGCTCAAAGAGCAAACTCTGCCTGATCAGGTTAAAGCAAAATTGTTGGATGCTCCTTTACAACAGGACCGTCTCTTTGGTAATAAGGCTGAAGAAGTTTTAAAAAAGATGGAAGATAAAGCTAAATCTATGCAAACTGTGAAAGATTTCTTACAAGTGCAACCTCCAAGATTTAGTAGGCACTGGCCTACTAAGAACTGGTCCTTTCCAGTTCCTTCGAGAGCCACTCAAGTCAAGCCCAGGCATTCCAAAGGCTCAAGGTTTCAGTCAGAAGGGACTTTTAGAACAAAACAATGGGGTGCCTCTTCTTCCAAATCTGGAAACAACAAGACACCTCCCTATGGTAAGCAGCCTCAATGACTTCCCTCTACACTTACCAAGCACTTACCTTTTAGCCGCCCCTTTGGGGGGAAAACTGGCGCTTCATGCAAGAAACTGGCAACTTATAACCAAGGACAAATGGATTTTAAATATAGTATCCCAGGGATACAGATTTCATTTCCACACATTGCCAATCCCAAACGGATGGCCAGACCTGCCCCCAAATCAGTGGGCAGAGGCCCAGAAACAAGTACTGTCCCTCATGAACATGGGGGCTATTCAACCAGTACCAGAAGAGGAAAAGGGACAAGGTTTCTATTCCAGACTTTTCCTGGTACCCAGCAAAGACAAATCATGGCATCCAATTCTGGACTTATCTACTCTAAACACATTTCTGGACATTCCAAAATTCAAGATGCTGACTCTTCAACAGTTACTTCCTATGCTAGGCAAAGATGCCTGGTTGGTAACTGTAGACTTAAAAGAGGCTTAACTGCATATCCCAGTCAGGGATTCTTGCAGAAGATACCTCCGCTTCAAAGCAGGCTACTTGCATTACCAGTTCTCTGCACTGCCCTTTGGCTTATCTACTGCGCCCAGGGTCTTCACAAAGTGCCTGGCTCCAGTAATTGCATTTTGCAGGCAAAGAAATATTCAAATATATCCATACCTGGACGATTGTCTAATTCAGGCAGAAAACAGGGACATTCTTCTAAAACATCTGGCATTTGTAAAAAAAGGTATTAACTTGTCTTGGGTACACTAAAAACGAAAAGAAATCACAACTGGTACGCTCTCAAAAAATTATATTCCTGGGTGCAAGCTTGAATACAACTGCCCAGATGGCTTACCTTACACCAGAAAAGCAAATTAATTTGGTAACTTACTTCAAACAGGTGGCCGCAAAAACCCTGCTATCTGCAAGACAAATTCTGCAAGCCTTGGAGTTCATGGCCTCCTGCATCCTTCTAATTCCATATGCAAGACTGCATATGAGGAAACTTCAGGGGGTACTTAAAAAGCTTATGGAGTCAACATCGTCACAGCCTGGAAACAATGATTCCTATCATACCATGCCTGCAACTAGAGTTCCTATGGTGGACAGAGGCCTGCCACCAAAACAAGGGACTGCCATTCACTCCACCCCCTGCCACCCAAACCCTAACTACAGATGCATCAGACTATGCTTGGAGGGCTCATCTGGCAGGGAAGTGCATTCAGTGCAAATGGAGCCCAAATCAAGTGCACCTTCATATTAATCAAAAAGAAATGCTAGCTGTACAGAATGCACTGACAGCTTTCAAAGACTACCTTCATCCAGGACAATTAATGATAAAGACAGACAACACCACAGTTATGTGGTACATAAACAAGCAGGGGGTACACACTTCCTACCCCCTTTGCAGACTAGCTATGGCATTGTGGAACACGGCCTTGACCTATCAAATACAACTACAAACTCAATTCCTGCCAGGAAAACTGAATACTCTGGCAGACGAACTAAGCAGAAATCTCATGGACCCACACGCATGGAAACTGGAACCATGGATTTTCAACATGTTGACACGGAAATGGGGGAGTCCAGACATAGATCTTTTTGCCTCACCCCAGAACTATCAGTTGGACAAATTCTGCACAAGAACTCATCACAAAAAAAGCCTGGAAAGTGGATGCTCTATCCTTCAGCTGGAAAAACCTATCAGTCTATGCCTTTCCCCCTCTGCCTCTGCTCTCCAAAGTTCTACTAAAAGTCAAACAGGACAAACCAAAAATTATTTTGATTGCTCCAGACTGGCCTCGCCAACACTGGTACCCACTCCTGCGCAATGTGTCACACCTTCCACCGTGGCACCTGCCTCTGACACCTTACTGTCTCAGCAGAACAACCAAATTCTGCACACTCAGCTCCAAACTTTGAATCTTGCAGCATGGCTAATCACCTAAATTCACCCTTAGCATCCCTCAGCAAACCTGTGCTGGATGTCATTTTGGAGGCAAAAAGGCCTAGTACTGGAAAATCTTATGCTGACAAATGGAAAAGATTCTGTGCCTGGAATCAATCACAAGGGATAAGCACAGCAGTGCCCAATATTTCTCAGATTTTACAATACTTAACTGAGATGCTTCACAAGGGTCTGTCCTTTTCTTCCATAAAAATCCATGCCTCAGCTATTTCAGCTCATTACAACACAGAACCTCCCCTCTTCTCTCATCCTCTGCTAAAGCAGTATCTCAGAGGGGCCAAAAACTTAAGACCACACAGGAGAGCTCCAACCCCTGCCTGGGACCTCAATTTTGTATTGGAAAAACTCACTCTCCCTCCTTTCGAGCCAGCTGCTACTGCAGACTTAAAATTTCTGTCCTGGAAAACGGCTTTCCTTTTAGCAGTCACTTCAGCTAGAAGGATTTCTGAATTACAGGCTCGTATGGCAGTGGAGCCTTTCATCATTTTTCATGCGGACAGGGTGTCTCTCAGGACCAATCCATCCTTCATGCCTAAGGTGGTATCCAGTGTGGCTCGTAATCAGACCATTCATTTGCCAACTTTCTTTCCCAATCCACAGAACAAGGAGGAACAGATTCTGCATTCATTGGATGTACACAGACAACTTAGATTTTACTTAAACAGGACAAAATCTCAAAGAAAATCTGAACAACTACTGGTGGCATTTGCTGCAGGGGCAGAGGGAAAGGCTATTTCAAAGCAGACTATTTCCAAATGGATAAGCCATTGTATTTGTTTCTGCTATATGCACCATGGTAAAACTATCCCCCAGGGGATCAGATCTCATTCCACCAGGGCTGCATCTACTTCTACAGCCTTTTTCAGAGGTGTTCCAACCAGGGACAGTCTAGAAGCTGTTACCTGGAGCTCAGTTCATACGTTCACCAAACATTACCATTTGTCTTTCTTCTCTAAATCCAGAGCTGGCTTTGCCACTGCTGTCCTGCAGGGCCTTATAGCTGGTCCTAATGCTGTATAATTTCCTCCACCCCACCATAGCTTTGGGAATCTACCAAAATGTAATGATTGCAACAGTGAAACACGAATAACATAGTTCAGTTGTGTGCACTTACCATAAATGTAGATGTTCCAGTGTATTCACTGTTGCAGTCCTGGTTACCCTCCCTCCAGACCCCTTTTTTTCTCTGACTATAACTATACTTTCTTTCACTATGCTTATAAGCCCTTTTGGTGTATTTGCTTTTGGGATTGGAGATATATTTTTTGTGTTTTTAATTTTATTTGCTCCCCATTTGGGGGGGCACCTGACATTTGGGGCAAGAAAAACTGATGTAATGGCGTCGGCTGCATGTTTTATACCCCTGACGACCTGACGTCATGGAAGAAGGGACAGCAACTGATGCAGGACACAAGACTTTGTTAATCAGTCTGACTGAGGGCAATCTGCCAGCAGATTTACCCAAATGTAATGACTGCAACAGTGAATACATTCTAACATCTACAGTTATGGTAAGTGTACACAACTGTACTTTCCCGGGATCCAACGTGGATCCCCCTTTGTAGAGTGGGATAACTGTAGCTGTGTGCCGCTCAGTGGGCATGAAGCCTGAGGTGAGGCTATGATTAAGCATGACACTTGGCTGAGGTGCCAGTTCATTTTGTAGTTCATGTAATTCACAGCCCGGTATGTCATTTGGTCCCATGGATGCTGTATTCTTAGCTTTGGAGACTTGCATTGTAGCCAAACCATATATATCAGCAGTGGTCACTTGGGTTTTAGTCAGGGTGTATGTACCATATATAACAGCAGTGATCACCTGGATTGTATATATATATATATATATATATATATATATATATATATATATATATATATATTATACCATATATATATATATATATATATATATTATACCATATATAACAGCAGTGGTCACCTGGGTTGTAGTCAGGGTGTGTATAACAGCAGTGGTCACTTGGGTTGTAGTCAGGGTGTTTATGCCATATGTGTAACAGCAGTGGTCACTTGGATTGTAGTCAAGGCATATATACCATGTGTATAACAGCAGCGATCACTTGGGTTGTAGTCTGGGCATATATACCATGTGTATAATGGCAGTGGTCCCTTGGGTTGTGGTCAGGGTATATATATATATATATATATATATATATATATGTATATATATATGTATGTATATATATATATATGTATGTATATATATATATATATATATATATATATATATATATATATATATATATAT